>NC_031990.1:43128104-43138424 GCF_001879085.1 Nicotiana attenuata
GATGTAAAAGAAGTGAAATCTGCCTTTGTTTCCTTATTCTTGCTAGTGTTGGATTTTGATTCCTTTATAGTTCTCTTGATATTCTGCTTTTACCTGTTATTCCCCGAAGCATGTTTCCCCCTCCCATCCTTACTTGCTTATACCTGCTTTACTATATATATATATATATATAACTGTACATGTTTATGTGGTAGTCCTGTCTAGCCTCGTCACTACTTCGCCGAGGTTATGTTAGGCACTTACCAGCACATGGGGTCGGTTGTGCTGATACTACACTTTGTGCTCTTTTGCACAGACCCAGGTCCCGGACAGCAGCAGTAGCTCGGGAGCCAGCCTTCAGTCCACCGAGACTCCGAGGTAGCCTTGCACGCGTCCGCAGGCCTGGCGTCTCCTCTATCTTATATTTCATTCTGTTATCTCATGTTTTCGAGACAAACAATGTTATATTTCTTTCAAACGATTGTATTTAGTACTCTTAGTAGTCCGTGGATGTTGTGACACCAGTTCTTGGGTAGAGGCACATGTTGAATTCCGCATTATTGTTCAGCTTATTTAATTTAAGTCTTCCGCTTTAATTTCATATTCCTCTGTCATTTAAATATTTAATGCTTGTTGTTATTATTGATAAAAGGATTTAAAATAAAGTAGGTAGGAGTTTATGATTTGTGGTTTGCCTAGCTTCTACGAGTAGGCGCCATCACGACCCCCGAGGGTGGGGAAATCCGGGTCGTGACAAGTTGGTATCAGAGCTCTAGGTTACACAGGTCTCACAATTCATGGACAAGCTCAGTAGAGTCTGAGGGATCGGTACAGAGACGTCTGTATTTATCCCCCAGAGGCTACGGAGTTAGGAAAACTTCACACTTGTTCTTTCCTGTCGTGCGGTTTTGTTTCTCAAAATGCTAAATTGAAACCTCTACTCTTGTCCCTTCGCGAATGGCGAGGTCATGTACCGCTTCTTCAGCCGAGCAGCAGCACAGACCAGTGATAGATCAACTACGTCTTTAGAGGCTTTGTGGATGTTGGATAAGTTTCACCAAACTCTTCACTACTACATTCAGTGGTGCATCTACTGAGGATCCCCACGATTATGTGAGGAAGAGTGTTAAAGCACGAAGGGTGATGCCGTGCATTGTTTGCTATTGTGAGGAAAGAGTGTAAAGCACGAAGGGTGATGTTGTGCCGCACGATGTACCATTCCGTGCCAATTCTATTGATTATATGTGAGGAAAGAGAGTAAAAGCACGAAGGGTGATGCCGTGCACATTTTATTATTCTAATTGCTTTGGTGAGGAAAGAGAGTAAAAGCACGAAGGGTGATGTCATGCACGTTTTCATTATATTATTGCTTGGTGAGGACGAGAGTAAAAGCACGAAGGGTGATGCTGTGCACTTGTCTTTGATTTTCCTGATTTTTTGCTTATAATTGAGTTATGTTGCCCTTTTACTGCTATTTACTGATTTTCTTGTTGTTATCGGTTCAAGTGCATTAATTGTCTAATCACACTATCACTGCGATTCATTGAGTTGGCATTTTCCTTTATCATGTTAATTGTTATTATTGGCTCGAGGTATCCTTGCGCAACATTATGCCTTGAATTTATGCTATAATTGCTACATGTTTATGTGACTTAATTGCTACTTGACATTTAGCATACTAAATATTAAATTGCCTATTTGCTCCTTAAAGTCCATAATTAATTGCTACTTGTCATTACTTGTTTTCCTCAGTGAGTCATAATTATTGTGTACTTGTTGTCTTATGAATTCGTATTAATTAGTGTTTTTTGGAGTAAATTTCATTTGGAAGAACTGTTGACTTAATGAAATGGGAGCGGGTGGTACACCTACCACGAGATTTAATAAAATGGGTGTGGGTGGTACGCCTACCACGAGGTTTAATTATTGAGAAATGGGATCGGGTTGCACGCCTGCAATGAGATATGTGCTGATAGTGAAATCTGCTTTTATTTCCCTTATCCGTGTTAGAGTTAAATTATTGATGTTCTTTATTATTTTCTTGAAATTCTGTATTATCTGCTATCCCCGAAGCATGTTCCCCTCCCATTTAAAGTGTTTGATCTTGTTATTTTCCCGTTGTATATATATATATAACTGTACAGGTTTATGTGGTGGTCCTGTCTAGCCTCGTCACTACTTCGCCGAAGTTAGGCTAGGCACTTACTAGCACATGGGGTCGGTTGTGCTGATACTACACTCTGTGCTCTTTTGCACAGACCCAGGTCCCGGACAGCAGCAGTAGCTCGGGAGCCAGCCTTCAGTCCACCGAGACTCCGAGGTAGCCTTGCACGCGTTCGCAGGCCCGACGTCTCCTCTATATTATATTTCATTTTGTTATCTCATGTTTTCTAGACAAACAATGTGATATTTCTTTCAAACGATTGTATTTAGTACTCTTAGTAGTCCGTGGATGTTGTGACACCAGTTCTTAGGTAGAGGCACATGTTGAATTCCGCATTATTGTTCAGCTTATTTAATTTATGTCTTCCGCTTTAATTTCATATTCCGCCGTCATTTAAATATTTAACGCTTGTTTTTATGATTGATAAAAGGATTTAAAATAAAGTAGGTAGGAGTTCATGATTTGTGGCTTGCCTAGCTTCTACGAGTAGGCGTCATCACGACCCCCGAGGATGGGGAAATCTGGGTCGTGACAAGTATAGTGTAAGTATATATATATACATAAAAGCTATATTCGATATATATAAGCTAATGCACTGATTCTTAGTGCACAGTATAGTGTAAGTATATATATTATATATATAATAAAGCTATATTCGATATATATAAGCTAATGCACTAATACTTAGTACGTAGTATAGTGTAAGCATATATATTGTGACGACCCAAAGGGTCATCACTTGTTTCCTTACTCATTCTGTGCTTCTGAGGCCTTGAAAACCTCATTCGAGGTTGCCTCGATTTGCGTGCACATTCCGGGCACGTAGCCGGAAAGCTTAAATATGATTTCTGTGAGAAAAATGCTAAATTCTGATATTAAATTCAATAAAATTGACTTCGGTCAACATTTTGGGTAAACGGACCCGGACCCGTGATTTGACGGTCCCGGAGGGTCCGTAGGAAAATATGGGACTTGGGCGTATGCCCGAAATCAAATTCCGAGGTCCCAGGCCCGAGAAATGAATTTTAGTGTGAAATTGTTTTCTGAAAATAATTAAGGAAATTGGAAATGAAATTTTATTAAAAGACTATGGTATCGGGCCCGTATTTTGGTTCCGGCGCCCGGTACAAGTTTTATATATGGTTTAAGCGCTTTCTGTAAAGTTTGGTTGAAAACGGACGTCGTTTGACGTGTTTTGGACTTAAAATGGGAGATTGGATGTTTTATGAAAATTTGGAAGGAATCATGGATTTTGAGGCTTAATTCAATGTATATGATGTTATTTTGGCGATTTGATCGCGCGAGTAAGTCCGAAGGATGTTTTTGAGGTTGTGTGCATGTTTGGTTTGGAGCCCCGAGGGCTCGGGTGAGTTTTGGATAGGTGTCGGAGTGCATTTTCAACCTTGGGAATTTTGCTGCTATAACTGACCTGAAGGCTTTGCAATTGCGAAGCCTGGCTCGCAAATGCGAGCTCGCAATTGCGAAGGTTTGCTCGCAAATGCGAGAAATTGCCAGGCCTGAAACACATCGCAAATGCGAAGTTGAGCCTCGCAAATGCGAAGGCTGGGGTTTCGCAAATGCGACCTTATGGTTCGCAAATGCGAAGTCCCCAATTTTCTTCATAGTTCGCAAATGCGAACAAGTGTTCGCAATTCCCACTTTTGGTCGGCGTTTGCAATTCCCATATCTGCAGCCAGGAATTTTCATACTTAGTCGAATTTTAGGCCATTTTTCACCCCACTTTCAAAATACAACTCCTTAGGCGATTTTTCAAGAACAAGTTTCATTCCAAATCATTTGTAATTTAATTTTTACTCAATTCTTTCATTCATTAACATCATTTAACATGTTTTCCACTTAGAATCAATGATTTTCATGGGTGAAATTGGGGGTTTTGGGTAGAACCCAGGTTTTTCAAAAATTGGGGATTTGGACCTCAATTTGAGGTCCGATTTCAAAACAAATTACATATTTGAGTTCGTGGGGGAATGGGTAACCGGGTTTTGGTTCGAACCTCGGGTTTTGACCACGTGGGCCCGGGGCTGATTTTGGAATTTTTGGGAAAACTTTGGGAAATTCATTTTTATGCATTCAAATTGATTCATTTAGTGTTTATTAAATCAATTACGTAACTTGTGACTAGATTTGAGAGGATTGGAGGTGGAATCACGGGGTAAAGCTATAGTTGAGGCTTGAGTTGAGTTCAAAGCATCGAGGTAAGTGTTTGGTTTAACCCTAGCTTGAGGGATTAGGAGTTGAGTCATAATTGCTACTTGTTTATGTTGAGTACGACGTATGGGCATGGTGACGAGTATCCATGCGTCGGTGTCAAGCATGACCGTGAGTCTTAATTTGATAATTGTGTACCCTTGTTTGATCCTATGAACGTTGTGACTAAATATAGGTATTAGTTGTTTCAGGAAGAAGTTGAATAGGATTGGTTATAACTGACTCTCCCTTGTCGGGATGTTTGACTTGTTGTTATAGTTCCCTTGCCGGGAAGAGTATTAATTTGATTGTTCCATTGCCGGGATTGTATTGTGTATTGTGTTGAAAGTAAAGGGAGCGGGTGGTACGCCTACCACAAGTGATATTGAATGGGAGCGGGTGGTACGCCTACCACAAGTGATATTGAAATAGGAGCGGGTGGTACGCCTACCACAAGATATATTGAAATGGGAGCAGGTGGTACGCCTACCACAAGTGATATTGAAATAGAAGCGGGTGGTACGCCTACCACAAGTGATATTGAAATGGGAGCGGGTGGTACGCCTACCACGAGTGATACTGAAATGGGAGCGGGTGGTACGCCTACCATGAGTGATATTGAAATGGAAGCGGGCGGTATGCCTACCACGAGATGTTGAGAAATGGGATCGGGTTGCACGCCTGTAACAAGATGAGTTGAATATGAAAGCTGTCTTATCTTTTAATTATTGTTAGAAGTTAAACTGTAGATGTACGTACCATTATTCCTGATAGTTTGTTTGTATTTGTTACCCCTGAAGCATGCTCCCTTCCCCAGCTTAAATTGTTATTTTCTTGCTATTTTTCTGTTGTACTTGTATATATATCTGTACAGGTTTATCTGGATTCTGGTCCTAGCCTCGTCACTACCTCGCCGGGGTTAGGCCAGACACTTACCAGCACATGGGGTCGGTTGTGCCGATACTACACTCTATGCTATTTTGCACAGATCTAGGTTTCGAGCAGCAGCAACAGTAGTGTGAGAGCAGACTTTATTTCAGCGAGACCCGAGGTAGCCTTGCATGCGTCCGCAGGCCCGGCGTCTCCTCTATCCTTTATTTTTATCTGTTATCTCATTGTAATCGAGACAAACAGCTTATGTTCTCTTTCAGACGTTTGTATGTAGTATTCTTAGCAGTTCGTGAGTGCAGTGACACTAGTCTTGGGTAGAGGATTTTGTTGAACCTTCCGCATTTCCATTCAGCTTTATAAAATGTTAAGACTTCTGCTTATTATTGAATTTTGTTGTTTTTGTATTATTTTCGTATATTGTTAAATGGATTAGCTTATTAATGGACAAGTAATTAAATTTGGCTTGCCTAGCTCTCATTAGTAGGCGCCATCACGACTCCCGAGGGTGGGAAATCCGGGTCGTGACAAGTTGGTATCAGAGCTCTAGGTTACATAGGTCTCACAACTCACGGACAAGCTTAGTAGAGTATGAGTGATCGGTACGAAGACGTCTGTATTTATCCCCTAGAGGCTACCGAGTTAGGAAAAGTTTCACATTTGTTCTTTTTGGTCGTGCGGTTTGGTTTCTCAATGCTAATTGAATTTCTACTCTGTTCTTTCGTAGATGGCAAGAACACGTGCTTCCTCATCTTTCGATCAGCAGTCCGAGCCCCAGACAGCTCCCGCTAGGGGCAGAGGACGAGGCCGAGGCCATGCCAGAGGCCGAGGTAGGGGCAGAGCTCAGCCCCGAGCAGCAGCACCAGTGGCGGAGCCTCAGGTTGACTTTGACGAGGAGGTTCCGGCCCCAGCCCCAGCAGTTCCGGTGGGCCCAACTCAGGTCCCAGAGGGGTTTATTGCTACCCCAGTTCTTCAGGATGCTCTAATCCGATTGGTGGGCCTCTTGGAGAGCGTCACCCGAGCAGGTTTGCTTTCTGTAACACCAGCCGTCTCTCAGGCTGGAGGAGGGGCCCAGACTCCTGCTACTCGTACTCCGGAGCAGGGAGTTCCCCCGATTTAGACTCCAGCAGTTCAATCAGTTGGAGCAGCTCAACCGGGTGTGGTAGCCCAGGACGGTGTGGGGCAGCTATGTCAACCGATGCTTTATGGAGGTTGGATAGGTTCACCAAGCTCTTTACTACTACTTTTAGCGGTGCATCTACCGAGGATCCTCAGGACTATTTGGACAGCTGCCACGAGGTTCTTCGGAACATGGGTATTGTTGAGTCCAATGGAGTGCACTTTGCTGCATTTCGCCTATCTGGATCCCCAAGACTTGGTGGAGGGATTTCTGTTTAGCTAGACCAGCAGGGTCTCCAGCCTTGACATAGGATTAGTTTTCAGTGTTGTTTATGGAGAAGTTTCTCCCTATCAAACAACGTGAGGCCTATCGGAGGCAGTTCGAGCGTCTCCATCAGGGATCCATGTCAGTCACCCAGTACGAGACCAGGTTTATTGAGTTGGCTCGCCATGCTATTGTTATACTCCCCACTGAGAGGGAGAGAGTGAGACGGTTTATTGATGGACTCATTCAGCCTATTCGTCTCCAGATGGCTAGAGAGGCGGGGAGTGACATCACTTTTCAGGAGGCGGCCAATGTGGCCCGGAGGATCGAGATGGTATTGCCATAGGGGGGTGGTGATAGAGCAGACAAGAGACCTTGTCAGTCAGGCCGATTCAGTGGTGTCTCATCTGGAGGCAGAGATTCTTATGATAGGGGTTATCCTTCTAGGCCTTTCCAGTCATCCCTCCAGGTTTCTCAGGGTGCCCCAGGTGATCGTGGTTTTCGTGGGCATTATTCTGATCAGCAGCCATTCAGTGCACCGCCAGCTCCTATCAGTGCGCCGTCGCTCCAGAGTTTCCTTGGTGGTCATTCAGGTCGACAGGGCAAGCAGACTCAGCAGCCGAGGGCTTGTTTTACTTGTGGCAAAACGAGGCACATTGCTAGGTATTGCCCTCGAGCTTCAAGCAGTTCTCAGCAGCAGGGTCCCCGTCCTATGATTCAGGCACCAGATGTTCCACAGGCCGCCCAGCCAGCTAGAGGCGGGGGTAGAGATACTAGAGGTGGAGGTGGAGGTCATAGAGGTGGAGCTCAGACCGCCAGAGATGGAGGCCAGCCAGCAGCAGGCCGTCCCAGAGAGGTAGATCAGAGTGGTGGGGCCCAGCCCCGATGTTATGCTCTTCAGGCTAGGCCCGAGGTAGAGGCTTCAGATGCGGTTATTACAGGTACGGTTCTGGTTTGTGATAGAGATGCTTCAGTTATTTTTGATCCGGGGTCTATGTATTCGTATGTATCATCCTATTTTGCCCCGTATTTGATCATGCCTAGTGATGCATTGGGTATTCCTGTTTATGTGTCTACGCCGGTGGGTGATTTTCATCGTGGTCGATCGAGTCCATCGCTCTTGTGTTGTGGTGATTGGGGGTCTGGAGACTTGTGTAGATCTATTGCTTTTAGATATGGTCGACTTTGATATTATATTGGGGGTGGACTGGTTATCACCCTATCATGCTATATTTGACTTCCATGCCAAGACGGTGACCTTAGCTTTACCGGGTATGCCTCGTTTAGAGTGGAGAGGGATTCCAAGTCATTCTACCCGCAGTGTCATATCGTATGTGAAGGCTCGGCGTATGGTCGAGAAGGGGTGTTTGGCTTATTTAGTTTATGTTCGGGATTCCAGTGCTGAGGTTTCCTCTATCGATTCTGTGCCCGTTTTTCGTGATTTCCTTGATGTTTTTCCTTCAGACCTGCCGGGTATGCCACCCGACAGGGATATAGATTACTACATTGATCTGGCTCCGGGCACTCAACCCATTTCTATTCCGCCATATCGTATGGCCCCGCCGGAGTTGAAAGAGTTAAAAGAACAGTTGCAGGATTTGTTGGAAAAGGGTTTCATCAGGCCCAGTGTCTCACCTTGGGGTGCATCAGTGTTATTTGTCAAGAAGAAGGATGGGTCAATGAGAATGTGTATTGATTACCGGCAATTGAACAAGGTAACGTTGAAGAATAAGTATCCACTGCCGAGGATTGATGATTTGTTCGACCAGCTTCAGGGTGCCAGGGTACTTTCCAAGATTGACTTGCGATCTGGTTACCATCAGTTGAGGATTAGGGCATCCGATGTCCCTAAGACAGCCTTCCGCACTCGGTATGGGCATTATGAGTTCTTGGTTATGTCATTTGGGTTGACAAATGCCCCAACAGCTTTCATGGACCTGATGAACCGAGTGTTCAGGCCTTATTTGGATTCATTCGTGATAGTGTTCTTGGATGATATATTGATATACTCTCGCAGCTAGGAGGAGCACGAGCAGCACCTTAGAGTGGTTCTTCAAACTCTGAGGGATAGTTAGTTATATGCTAAGTTATCGAAGTGTGAATTTTGGTTGGGTTCAGTTGCATTTCTAGGTCATGTTGTATCAGCCAAGGGTATTCAGGTGGACCCAAAGAAGATAGAGACAGTCAAGAGCTGGCCTAGACCAGCATCAGCTACAGAGATTCAGAGTTTCTTGGGGTTGGCAGGCTACTACAGACGGTTCGTGGAGGCGTTTTCATCAATTGCAGCCCCGATGACCAGATTGACCCAGAAGGGTGCCCAGTTCAGATGGTCGAATGAGTGCGAGGCGAGCTTTTAGAAGCTCAAGAGAGCTTTGACTACGGCACCGGTGTTGGTTTTGCCCACAGGTTCAGGGCCCTATACAGTCTATTGTGATGCTGTCACGACCCAAAATCTAACCAGGGTCGTGATGGCGCCTATCGTGTTACAAGGCAAGCCTATTCCCAAAATATTACTACTAATTTGATTATAAGAATTTAATATAATATTTCCAATAATTTAATTCCTGATAAACTAAACCAACTCTAAATATAAATAATATAAAATACGAAAATGAGTCCCAAACATCGGGGTGTCACTAAGTCATGAGCGTCTAAAACTATGAACTGATATATATAAACTGTCTAACTGTCTAAAGAAGAAATGATAAAAGGAGTAACAAGGTCCTGCGGACGCTGGCAGCTACCTTGCAGTCTCCAATTAAAGCGCGCTAAAATCAACGAACTCACCTGGATCTGCACATAAAGTGCAGGGTGTAGTATGAGTACAACCACCTCAGTAGTAACAGAAATAACTAAGGAACTTAGCAGTAGTGACGAGCTGAGCAAAATAGTCCAATTATTTATTTTTCAAAATTTTAACAGTAACAGGAATAAACAGGTAAATTCCATAAATCAGTAAATGCCACAAAGAAATTTAACAGATAAATGCAGCAATAGCAAAAGTAAATGCAACCTCACAACAATGTGACTCCATCACTCAGCACTCGCACTCGGCACTCAGCACTCAACACTCAATACACTCAACACTCTGCGCTCACTGGGGGTGTGTACAGACTCCGGAGGGGCTCCCAAAACCCAAGCGCTAAGCACGAACAATTCACGTGCTACCATATCAATACCTGGATCCGCACGGTCAACTCACGTGCTACGTGGACAACTCACGCGCTATGGTATCAATACCTGGACCCGCACGGTCAACTCACGTGCTACGCGGACAACTCACGCGCTATGGTATTAATATCCTTACAACCAGGCCCTCGGCCTCACTCAGTCATGTACCTCACTAGCCTCACCATCATCAACAAATAAGGGAACACAACCCACATCAAGTATCACAGCATATTAGCAAATAATAGAGACTGAGGTAAACATGTACAATAATTTCTATGACTGAGTACAAATAATGTGAGCATGAATAAAACCTAAACAAGATCTCTAACATGAAGGCAAACAAGTTCAACAACAAGTAAACACATAACCACAGATAATAGCTTTTAGGCCTGGCCTCACGGGACGGACCAACTCTCAATCCCTCGCGGTGCACACCCACACGCCCGTCACCTAGCGTGGGTATCACCACCAAACAATCACATGATATCAATTTCTCCGGGTTTATACCCTCAAAGCCAGAGTTAAA
>NC_031990.1:43139046-43157048 GCF_001879085.1 Nicotiana attenuata
AACGGCCTCCAATGGCCTCAATCTATGGGAAAATATTAATTAATGATATCAATTATGCTAGTCGGAGTCAAATCCTAGTTTCTCCTAAATTTCAGACTTACCGACAAATATTAATATTTCACTCCACAAATCATGAATTTTAAAAGTATAACCATACTTCAATATCACAATTCAACTAAATCTCCAATTGAAATTCTGTAAGTTAGTATTTGTATTCGAATGGCATTAACCAAAGTAGAATCTGTCCAAATTAAGAGCAAGGATTCGAAACGGTAGCTATTCTATTCACGTCAAAATATGTTCTTCACTAATGTACTGTAACTACATGAGTATGCATTGTTAAACTATTTCCAGATCTTAAAAGTATTTAATCCTTGAAACCCAATCATCTCATAATCATTCCTCCTTAATATTGTCTGAGTTATATGTCTGGTAGTTATTTCTTGTCACTAAATTATTATTGTTTCACAATTCTACTTCTTTGATAATAGTATCACCACAATAAACTTAGTCAAAGTATATATACTAATGGACCCAAAGGAATCTTAATACCATATTTAATACCCTGGTGATTATGTCCCAAATAAAACTGTATAACCAGAGGAGAAGGAAAAGTTGTCACGTTAGAATCTGCAAATTAAATGCGTAATGGAAAAAAAAAGGCAGTTTGTGATAAATCTCCCATCTACTTTTTAATGAATCTCAGCTGAATTTCCACTTTCACTCAAATTGGGTGTATCCACTTAAGTTCAAGGTGAGAAGTGCTAATCTTGCACAAAAGTATCGAAAAAAGAATGAAGTTAATACCTTAGCAATCAATTTGCCGTCACTGAACTGCCGAGACTACTACTTTTCTTGACTTCTAGGATTGAATATAAATACTACTCCTCTCCTAATCCAATTTGTTCATGGTAAGGTAAACTAATGAATATTGGAAAGCCTCAATTAGGTTGTCGTTGCCAAACCAATCATCCTTTTTTTTTCTCTTCTGTATCAATACCCTAGATGGTTTAAACAGGTAGTAGTATGACGTATGGGCTTGGTCCCACTTATTTTCACCCCTAAATTAGACCCAAAGTCCTTTATAATCCACTAACACGTGTCCTACTAATCACTTACTCAGTACACTATTTTATACATTATATAGTAAATTCCTCTTCCACTAATTAATATTTGACTCAATAGCTATAGATAAAAATTAATTCTCTAGTATCACCATAAATAAGTATATATACTATTTGGGATTATTACATTCTCCCCCACTTAAATAAGCGTTCGTCCCCGAACGAGTCTGAAAACAAAACATACCTGAAATTATAGTATCTGAAGCAATAGCGTCTGGCTTGGCTGGAAGGGCATAGAAACGGGCCTGACCACCCCCTGATCTGCCTCCCCCTCTTGGGCGACCTCTAGCCGACTGGGCTCCGCCCCTAGCTGGCTGATCTCCACCCCTAGCTGGCTGGGCGGGTGGTGGAGGAACTGGTGTTGGCGCCGGTGGCTGAGCACCCTGCTGTAGAGTCCCACCCGACAGCCTAGGGCAATATCTCGCAATGTGGCCAAAATCCCCGCACTCGAAACAACCCCTCCTCTGACGAAACTGTTGCTCCTGACGCCCAAAAGAATTACCCGATGATACTTGAGCGGGCGGGACATAATGAGAACCCTGCGCTGGCAATGCGCTTAATGATGAGTGACTCTGCTGAAACTGACCCTGCTGAAACTGACCTCCTTGAGGAGAACCACTGAAACCACCCTGACCACGAGGCCTCTTAGCCTCCTTCTCAGCCCTCTCCTGACCTCGAACCATCTCAATCTGTCGAGCAATGTCTACAACCTCATCAAAGGTAGCACTAGATACTCTCTCCCTGGTCATAAGCAATCGAAGTTGAAACCCGAGGCCATCTACAAACCTCCTAATCCTCTCTCGGTCTGTGGGAACCAACCAGACCGCATGACGAGCCAACTCGGAGAACCGCATCTCGTACTGTGTAACAGACATCTCACCTTGACGAAGCTGCTCAAACTGCCTACGCAGCTCCTCTCTGCGGGACTCCGGTACAAACTTCTCGAGAAAGAGAACTGTGAATTGCTGCCAAGAAATGGGCGCTGCGCCAACTGTCCTACGCCTCTCGTAAGCCTCCCACCAATTAAGTGCAGCACCAGAAATTGGAAAGTAGTGAATGAGACCCCACTAGTCTCCAGAATACCCGCGGTCCGAAGCATCCTCTGACACTTGTCCAAGAAACCCTGTGCCTCCTCACCCTCAGCACTACTAAATGACGGAGGCTGGAGTCTCCCAAACCTCTCCAATCTGCGCTGCTCGTCCTCTGGCATTACAGGAGCAACATAGTCCTGAGCAGCTGCAACCGGCTGGGCTGGAGGTACCCCCGGTGTCTGAGGTCCCTGAACTACCTACTCAGGTGTCCGGGCGGAAGGAGTCTGAGTGCCACCCCCTGCTTGCGAAGTAGCTACAGCCGTAGTAGCTGAAACCGCTTGAGCAAGGCTCGTACATACTGATAGAATCTGGGCCAGGGCCTCCTGAAGGCCTAGAATAACAATATGCACAGGTGGTGCCAGAGCTGGTCCCGCCGGAACCTCCACCTCGGGGACCTGATCCTGAGCCGGAACAACTGGGGGAACTGCAGGTGCTGCCCCAGCTACTGCACCGGCGATATCTACGCCCCTACCACGACCTCTACCGCGACCTCGGTTTCTCGTGGCCCTAGCTGATGACTGTCCCTCCTGACCGGTAGCACGAATCCTCACCATCTGTGAGAGAATGAAATAACAAATGTTCAGTTACTAGAATACACAGAACGCACGATAAGAATCCAAGAATGTGAAATTTCCTAATGGTTCTACAGCCTCTTAAAGATAAGTACAGACGTCTCCGTACCGATCCGCAAGACTCTACTAAACCCGCTCATGACTCGTGAGACCTATGTAACCTAGGCTCTGATACCAACTTATCACGACCCAAAATCTAACCAGGATCGTGATGGCGCCTATCGTGTTACAAGGCAAGCCTATTCCCAAAATATTACTACTAATTTGATTATAAGAATCTAATAAAATATTTCCAATAATTTAATTCCTGATAAACTAAACCAACTCTAAATATAAATAATATAAAATACGAAAATGAGTCCCAAACATCGGGGTGCCACTAAGTCATGAGCGTCTAAAACTATGAACTGATATATATAAACTGTCTAACTGTCTAAAGAAGAAATGATAAAAGGAGTAACAAGGTCCTGCAGACGCTGGCAGCTACCTTGCAGTCTCCAATTAAAGCGCGCTGAAATCAACGAACTCACCTGGATCTGCACATAAAGTGCAGGGTGTAGTATGAGTACAACCACCTCAGTAGTAACAGAAATAACTAAGGAACTGAGCAGTAGTGACGAGCTGAGCAAAACAGTCCAATTATTTATTTTTCACAATTTTAAAAGTAACAGGAATAAACAAGCCATAACTCAGTAAATTCCACAAAGAAATTTAACAGATAAATGCAGCAATAGCAAAAGTAAATGCAACCTCACAACAATGTGACTCCATCACTCAGCACTCGCACTCGGCACTCAGCACTCAACATCAATACACTCAACACTCTGCGCTCACTGGGGGTGTGTACAGACTCCGGAGGGGATCCCAAAGCCCAAGCGCTAAGCACGGACAACTCACGTGCTACCATATCAATACCTGGATCCGCACGGTCAACTCACGTGCTACGCGGACAACTCACGCGCTATGGTATCAATACCTGGACCCCCGGGGTCAACTCTCGTGCTACGCGGACAACTCACGCGCTATGGTATTAATATCCTTACAACCAGGCCCTCGGCCTCACTCAGTCATGTACCTCACTAGCTTCACCATCATCAACAAATAAGGGAACACAACCCACATCAAGTATCACAGCATATTAGCAAATAATAGAGACTGAGGTAAGCATGTACAATAATTTCTATGACTGAGTACAAATAATGTGAGCATGAATAAAACCTAAACAAGATCTCTAACATGAAGGCAAACAAGTTCAACAACAAGTAAACACATAACCACAGATAATAGCTTTTAGGCCTGGTCTCACGGGACGGACCTACTCTCAATCCCTCGCGGTGCACACCCACACGCCCGTCACCTAGCGTGGGTATCACCACCAAACAATCACATGATATCAATTTCTCCGGGTTTATACCCTCAGAGCCAGAGTTAAAACTGTTACTTACCTCAACAACGTAAAATCCTACTCCGGGATGTCCTCATCTCTATACTCGGTCTCCAGAAGCTCCGAATCTATCCATAATCAGAATACTACTATCAACATAGTCTAAGGAATCGAAAACTCCACAATAAAAACTACATAAATATGCCAGCAATCCGAAATCGGCCAAAACCTGGCCTTGCAACGTATAGATCACCACCCAAACGCCTCCAATGGCCTCAATCTACGGGAAAATATTAATTAATGATATCAATTATGCTAGTCGGAGTCAAATCCTAGTTTCTCCTAAATTTCAGACTTACCGACAAATATTAATATTTCACTGCACAAATCATGAATTTTAAAAGTATAACCATACTTCAATATCACAATTCAACTCAATCTCCAATTGAAATTCTGTAAGTTAGTATTTGTATTCCAATGGCATTAACCAAAGTAGAATCTGTCCAAATTAAGAGCAAGGATTCGAAACGGTAGCTATTCTATTCACGTCAAAATATGTTCTTCACTAATGCACTGTAACTACATGAGTATGCATTGTTAAACTATTTCCAGATCTTAAAAGTATTTAATCCTTGAAACCAAATCATCTCATAATCATTCCTCCTTAATATTGTCTGAGTTATATGTCTGGTAGTTATTTCTTGTCACTAAATTATTATTGTTTCACCATTCTACTTCTTTGATAATAGTATCACCACAATAAACTTAGTCAAAGTATATATACTAATGGACCCAAAGGAACCTTAATACCATATTTAATACCCCGGTGATTATGTCCAAAAATAAAACTGTATAACCAGAGGAGAAGGAAAAGTTGTCACGTTAGAATCTGCAAATTAAATGCGTAGTGAAAAAAAAAGGCAGTTTGTGATAAATCTCCCATCTACTTTTTAATGAATCTCAGCTGAATTTCCACTTTCACTCAAATTGGGTGTATCCACTTAAGTTCAAGGTGAGAAGTGCTAATCTTGCACAAAAGTATCGAAAAGAGAATGAAGTTAATACCTTAGCAATCAATTTGTCGTCACTGAACTGCCGAGACTACTACTTTTCTTGACTTCTAGGATTGAATATAAATACTACTCCTCTCCTAATCCAATTTGTTCATGGTAAGGTAAACTAATGAATATTGGAAAGCCTCAATTAGGTTGTCGTTGTCAAACCCATCATCCTTTTTTTTTTCTTCTGTATCAATACCCTAGATGGTTTAAACAGGTAGTAGTATGACGTATGGGCTGGTACCACTTATTTTCACCCCTAAATTAGACCCAAAGTCCTTTATAATCCACTAACACGTGGCCTACTAATCACTTACTCAGTACACTATTTTATAAATTATATAGTAAATTCCTCTTCCACTAATTAATATTTAACTCAATAGCTATAGATAAAAATTAATTCTCTAGTATCACTAAGTATATATAATATTTGGGATTATTACAGATGCTTCCCGTATTGGGCTTGGAGCAGTGTTGATGCAGGATGGCAAAGTCATTGCCTATGCTTCGAGGCAGTTGAAGATCCATGAGAAGAATTATCCGGTTCATGATTTGGAGTTAGCAGCCATTGTTCACGCCTTGAAGATTTGGAGGCATTATCTGTATGGCGTGGCGTGTGAGGTGTTCACTAATCACAAGAGTCTTTAGTACTTGTCCAAGCAAAAGGAGTTGAATTTGAGGCAGAGGAGGTGGTTGGAATTGTTGAATGATTATGATGTCACCATCCTATATCATTCGGGGAAGGCCAATGTGGTGGCCGATGCTTTGAGTAGGAAGTAAGCCAGTATGGGCAGTCTTGCTTATATTCCCGTCAGTCAGAGGCCGCTTGCTTTGGATGTTCAGGCTTTAGCCAATCAGTTTGTGAGACTGGATGTTTCTGAGCCCAGTCGTGTGTTAGCTTGCACGGTCGATCGTTCTTCATTATTGGAGCGTATCCGTGATTGGCAGTTTGATGATTCCCATTTGTGTGTCCTTAGAGACACGGTGCAGCGAGGAGGTTCCAAGCAGGTTACCTTAGATGCGGATGGAGTTTTGAGATTGCAAGGGCGAGTTTGTGTGCCCAATGTGGATGGGCTTCGAGAGTTGATTTTAGAGGAGGCCTGTAGCTCCCGGTACTCTATTCATCCGGGCGCCGCGAAGATGTATCAGGATTTGCGGCAGCATTATTGGTGGCGTAGAATGAAGAAGGATATCGTAGCATATGTGGCTCATTGTTTGAATTATCAGCAGGTTAAGTACGAGCATGAAAGGCCTGGTGGTGTATTCCAGAGGATTGAGCTTCCCGAGTGGAAGTGGGAGCGGATTATTATGGATTTTGTTACTGTACTTCCGTTGACTCGGAAGAAGTTCGATGCGATATGGGTTATTGTTGATAGGCTGACCAAGTCAGCACATTTCATTCCTGTGGCAGTCTTTTATTCTTCTGAGAGATTAGCTGAGATTTATATCCGAGAGATTGTTCGCCTTCATGGTGTGCCAGCATCTATCATTTCGGGCCGGGGTACGCAGTTCACCTCACGCTTCTGGAGAGCAGTTCAGCGAGAGTTGGGCACACGGGTTGATTTGAGCACAACATTTCATCCCCAGACAGACGGTCAGTCCGAGCGGACTATTCAGATTCTAGAAGATATGCTTCGAGCTTGTGTTATTGACTTTGGAGGTTCGTGGGATCAGTTCTTGCCTTTGGCGGAGTTTGCCTACAACAACAGCTACCAGTCGAGCATCCAGATGGCTCCTTGTGAGGCTTTATATGGTAGGCGGTGTCGGTCTTCGGTTGGATGGTTTGAGCCGGGAGAGGCTCCATTGTTGTGTACAGATTTGGTTCAGGAGGCCTTGGACAAGGTCAAGATCATTCAGGATAGGCTTCGTTCAGCTCAGTCTAGGCAAAAGAGTTATACAGACCGCAAGGTTCGAGATGTGTCATTTATGGTTGGTGAGCGGGTATTGCTCCGAATGTCGCCTATGAAGGGCGTGATGAGATTTGGGAAAAAGGGCAAGCTTAGCCCAAGGTTCATTGGTCCGTTTGAGATTCTTGATCGAGTGGGAGAGGTGGCTTATAGACTTGCATTGCCGCCTAGCTTATCAGCCGTGCATCCAGTTTTTCATGTATCCATGCTTCGGAGGTATCACGGCGATCCAGCCCACGTGTTAGATTCAGCACTGTCCAGTTGGACAAGGACTTGTCTTACGAGGAGGAGCCGATAGCTATTTTGGACCGGCAGGTTCGTCAGTTGAGATCCAAGAGTTTCCCTTCTGTTCGTGTTCAGTGGAGAGGTCAGCCTCCTGAGGCACCGACCTGGGAGTCCGAGTCTGATATACGGAGCCGTTATCCTCATCTTTTCCCCGACTCAGGTACTTCTTTCTTTTGTCCGTTCGAGGACGAACGGTTATTTTAGAGGTGGAGAATGTGACGACCCAAAGGGTCATCACTTGTTTCCTTACTCATTCTATGCTTCTGAGGCCTTGAAAACCTCATTCAAGGTTGCCTCAATTTGCGTGCGCAGTCGGGGCGCGTAGCCGGAAAGCTTAAATATGAATTCTGTGAGAAAAATGCTAAATTCTGATATTAAATTGAATAAATTTGACTTCGAACAACATTTTGGGTAAATGGATCCGGACCCGTGATTTGACGGTCCCGGAGGGTCCGTAGGAAAATATGGGACTTGGGCGTATGCCCGAAATCGAATTCCGAGGTCCCAGGCCCGAGAAATGAATTTTTGAGTGAAGTGGTTTTCTGGAAATAATTAAGGAAATTAGAAATGAAATTTGATTAAAAGACTATGGTATCGGGCCCGTATTTTGGTTCTGGCACCCGGTACAAGTCTTATATATGGTTTAAGCGCTTTCTGTAAAGTTTGGTTGAAAACGGACGTCGTTTGACGTGTTTTGGACTTAAAATGGGAGATTGGATGTTTTATGAAAATTTGGAAGGAATCATAGATTTTGAGGCTTAATTCAATGTATATGATGTTATTTTGGCGATTTTATCGCGCGAGTAAGTCCGTAGGATATTTTTGAGGTTGCGTGCATGTTTGGTTTGGAGCCCCGAGGGCTCGGGTGAGTTTTGGATAGTTGTCGGAGTGCATTTTCAACCTTGGGAATTTTGCTGCTATAACTGACCTGCATGCTTCGCAATTGCGATGCCTGGCTCGCAAATGCGAGCTCCCAATTGTGAAGGTCTGCTCGCAAATGCGACAAATTGCCAGGCCTGAAACACATCGCAAATGCGAAGTTGAACCTCGCAAATGCGAAGGCTGGGGTTTCGCAAATGCGACCTTATGGTTCGCAAATGCGAAGTCCCCAATTCTCCTCATAGTTCGCAAATGCGAACAAGTGTTTGCAATTCCCACTTTTGGTCGGGGTTCGCAATTACGAACCCCAGTTCGCAATTCCCATATCTAAAGCCCAGCAATTTTCATACTTAGTCGAATTTTAGGCCATTTTTCACCCCACTTTCAAAATACAACTCCTTAGGCGATTTTTCAAGAACAAGTTTCATTCCAAATCATTTGTAAGTCAATTTTTACTCAATTCTTTCATTCATTAACATCATTTAACATGTTTTCCACTTAAAATCAAGAATTTTCATGGGTGAAATTGGGGGTTTTGGGTAGAACCGAGGTTTTTCAACAATTGGGGATTTGGACCTCAATTTGAGGTCCGATTTAAAAACAAATTACATATTTGAGTTTGTGGGGGAATGGGTAACCGGGTTTTGGTTCGAACCTCGGCTTTTGACCACGTGGGCCCGGGGGCAATTTTGGAATTTTTGGGAAAACTTTGGAAAATTCATTTTTATGCATTCAAATTGATTCATTTAGTGTTTATTAAAGCAATTAAGTAACTTGTGACTAGATTCGAGCGGATTGGAGGTGGAATCACGGGGTAAAGCTATAGTTGAGGCTTGAGTTGAGTTCAAAGCATCGAGGTAAGTGTTTGGTTTAACCCTAGCTTGAGGGATTAGGAGTTGAGTCATAATTGCTACTTGTTTATGTTGAGTACGACTATGGGCATGGTGACGAGTATCCATGCGTCGGTGTCAAGCATGACCGTGAGTTTTAATTTGATAATTGTGTACCCTTGTTTGATCCTATGAACGTTGTGACTAAATATTGGTATTAGTTGTGCTAGGAAGAAGTTGAATAGGATTGGTTATAGCTGACTCTCCCTTGTCGGGATGTTTGACTTGTTGTTATAGTTCCCTTGCCGAGAAGAGTATTAATTTGATTGTTCCCTTGTATTGTGTATTGTGTTGAAAGTAAAGGGAGCGGGTGGTACGCCTACCACAAGTGATATTGAAAAGGGAGCGGGTGGTACGCCTACCACAAGTGATATTAAAATGGGAGCGGGTGGTACGCCTACCACGAGTGATACTGAAATGGGAGCGGGTGGTACGCCTACCATGAGTGATATTGAAATGGGAGCGGGTGGTACGCCTACCACGAGATATTGAGAAATGGGATCGGGTTGCACGCCTGCAACAAGATGAGTTGAATATGAAAGCTGTCTTATCTTTTAATTATTGTTAGAAGTTAAACTGTAGATGTACGTACCATTATTCCTGATAGTTTGTTTCTATCTGTTACCCCTGAAGCATGCTCCCTTCCCCAGCTTAAATTGTTATTTTCTTGCTATTTTTCTGTTGTACTTGTATATATATCTGTACAGGTTTATCTGGAGTCTGGTCCTAGCCTCGTCACTACCTCGCCGGGGTTAGGCCAGACATTTACCAGCACATGGGATCGATTGTGCTGATACTACACTATGTGCTATTTTGCACATATCTAGGTTTCGAGCAGCAGCAGCAGTAGTGTGAGAGCAGGCTTCATTTCAGCGAGACCCGAGGTAGCCTTGCAGGCGTCCGCAGGCTCTGCGTCTCCTCTATCCTTTATTTTTATCTGTTATCTCATTGTAATCGAGACAAACAGCTTATGTTCTCTTTCAGACGTTTGTATGTAGTATTCCTAGCAGTTCGTGAGTGCAGTGACACCGGTCTTAGGTAGAGGATTTTGTTGAACCTTCCGCATTTCCATTCAGCTTTATAAAATGTTAAGACTTCCTCTTATTATTGAATTTCATTGTTTTTGCATTATTGTCGTAAATTGTTTAATGGATTAGATTATTAATGGACAAGTAATTAAATTTGGCTTGCCTAGCTCTCATTAGTAGGCGCCATCACGACCCCCGAGGGTGGGAAATCCTTGCAGGCGTCCGCAGGCCCGGCGTCTCCTCTATCCTTTATTTTTATCTGTTATCTCATTGTAATCGAGACAAATAGCTTATGTTCTCTTTCAGACGTTTGTATGTAGTATTCTTAGCGGTTCGTGAAAGCAGTGACACCAATCTTGGGTAGAGGATTTTGTTGAACCTTCCGCATTTCCATTCAGTTTTATAAAATGTTAAGACTTCCGCTTATTATTGAATTTCGTTATTTTTGTATTATTGTCGTAAATTGTTAAATGGATTAGATTATTAATGGACAAGTAATTAAATTTGGCTTGCCTAGCTCTCATTAGTAGGCGCCATCACGACCCCCGAGGGTGGGAAATCCGGGTCGTGACAAATATATATATATATATATAAAAGCTATATTCGATATAGTATAAGCTAATGCACTGATACTTAGTGCGTAGTATAGTGTAAGTATATATATATATATATATATATATATATACACACACACACGCACGCTTCGTATTTTATAAATTTTTTTAAATAAATATATAATTATTAAATTTTTATAACTGGGTCCCATTTTAGCGACCAACGTTGGTCACTAACTTCTTACCCTTTATTTAGCGACCAAGGTTGGACGCTAATTTTAAATTATATATATTTATATTTTATAATTTTTTAAAATAATCATATATTTATTAAAATTTTATAGGTGGGTCCTATTTTAGCGACCAAAGATGGTCGCTAATCTCAATTTACCTTTGACCAAGCAAGTCTGACCAGTCCGTCAACATTTTGACGAAATTTGCGACCAAGTAGCGACCAACCTTGGTCGCTAATTTATTTCAAATATTTATTTTATTATTTTCGCTAATTTAGCGACCAACTTTGGTCGCTTTTCCTGACAGACCAACTTGGTCGCTTTTTCTTGGTTGCTTTTTTGCGGAATTCTAGTAGTGAAGGTAGTGTTTGTATCTTTTCTAGAGAGAGAGAGAGTCTTCTTATAAAAAAGTGTTCTCATCAAATGAATATTACATGCCCTCTCCCCTTATCTCTTTTTCTATTTATATGGGACATATCCCCAGTCAACCCCAAAAGCACAAGTACAAAGAATATTCAATGGAATTTTCTCTTAAATATCTTATTACAAAAATTAGCCGTTAGTACTCTGTTCTTGATACTTGACCTTGACCGTTATTGTCCGCCCGGCTACGAGCCCCACTGTTTACTAGTCGACCTCGGCCACATCATTTTTCATAACACCTCTTCATGCTAAATTCCCTTAGGGCAGATTTTGACCCATACAGTCTCAATCTTTTATGTTTGCAGAACTTGAGTACTTTTAGACCAAGTAATAATCTCCAACTTAGACCCGTTTGAGGAACTGTTTATCAGCACACGTAACATACAAGAGTATAACTAATATTTACACGATGCAATACCAGAGGAACTCTGGAAAAAAAAAAGCAAGTGAAAGAAAGTTATTGTGACGACCCAAAGGGTCATCACCTGTATTCCTACTCACTCTGTATTTCTGAGGCCGTGAAAACCTCACTTGGGGGTTGCCTCGAGTTTGTGTGCGCAGTCCGGGCGCGTAGCCGGAACGTTTAAATATGAATTTGTGAGAAAAATAATAAAATTTTTATGTTTTAATTGATTAAGTTTGACTTCGGTCAACGTTTTGGGCAAGCGGACCCGGACTCCTGATTCGACAGTCCCGTAGGGTCCGTAGGAAAATATGAGACTTGGGGTGTGGCCGGAATCAAATTCCGAGGTCCCGAGTCCGAGGAATGAATTTTTACGTGAAATTATTTTCTAAAAATAATTAAAGAATTGGAAAGTGTTATTTGTTTAGAAGATTGTGCTGTTGGGCTCGTATCTTGGTTCCGACGCCCGGCACAAGTCTTAAATATGAGTTAAGCTATTGCTGTGAAGTTTGGTTAGATTTGGACGTCATTTGACGTGTTTTGAGCTAGAAGCAGTAAATTTGATGTTTCATGGAAATTGGAAGGAATTATGGGTCTTGAGGCCTAATTCGATATTGTTTTGGGGATTTGATCGCACGGATGAGTCCGTAGGATGTTTTTGAGTTTATATGTATGTTCGGTTTGGAGCCCCGAGGGCTCGGGTGAGTTTTGAGTAGGTCCTGGGAGGTCTAGGCCTAGAAGTATCAGAAATTTGCAGGTTCAGGTGTTGCAGGCCCCCAACGCGGCCGCGGTCATTTCCGCGCGGTCCGCGCTGGAAGCTGCGCGGCCGCGGTGCTTTTCTGTGCGGTCCGCGTGGCTAGGTTCAGAGGGCCAATAGTCCTAGTTCGCCCAGCGCGGCCGCGCACCAATTCAGTGCGGTCCGCGCTGGGTAGGTTCAGAGAGTCATTTTTTCTTCCCTTCTTCGGCGCGGCCGCGGTGCATTTTTGTGCGGTCCGCGCCAGCCTCCAGTAAAGTATATAAAGTCGGGATTTTCAGTCATTTTTCACTTTTTCCAAAACCCAAAACATAAGAGGCGATTTTCCAAACGATTCTACTTCTTCAAAACGATCTGTAAGTGATTTCTAACTTATTTTCTTTACTCCTTAACATCTTGAAACATAATTTCAACTTCCAAACAAAGATTTTTAATGGGGGAATTTGGGAATTTAGGGTAGAACTAGGGTTCCTAACTTTGGGGTTTTGGACCTCAATTTGAGGTCAGATTCCAAAATAACTTATATATTTGAGTTCATGGGGGAATGGGTAGTCGGGTTTTGGTTCGAACCTCGGGTTTTGACCACGTGGGCCCGGGGGCATGTTGGGAATTTTGAACAAACTTTGGGAAATTTCATTTTCATGCATTCAAATTGATTCAAGTAGCATTTGATAATACATTCAAGTAATTTGTGATTAGATTCGAGCGGTTTGGTGGTGGATTCGAGGGGTAAAGCTATACTAGAGGCTTGAATTGATTTTTGGAGCATTTGAGGTAAGTGTTTGATCTAACTTTGGCTTGAAGGAATAGGATTAGAGTGTTATTATTTGCTAATTGCTAAATGATCGAGTACGGTGTATAGGTATGGGGACGAGTATCTATACACCGGTGTCTAGCATGATCGTGGGTCCTTGTATGTACTTATCCTGATATTGTTATGAATATTCCATGTTAATTAATGTGTTCTATACAATGTGAAGAGTAAGAGAACTAATTACGAATTGTAAATTCTTTGGAGCGTTGGCTCGAATGACACGAAGACTATGGAGTAAGAAATGAAAGAAATAGAAAGTAATATGAATAATCCCTTGACGGGATGGTTTGAATACATTGATTATNCGACTGAGGTCGAACTTATCTTGATGGCGAAGGCACTTAGCCTTATTCCCAGTTCGACTGAGGTCGAACTTATCTTGATGGCGAAGGCACTTAGCCTTAGTCCCAGTTCGACTGAGGTCGAACTTATCTTGATGGCGAAGGCACTTAGCCTTATTCATGGTTCAAGCGAGGTCGAACTTACTTTGATGGCGAAGGCACTTAGCCTTAGTCCTAGTTCGAGCGAGGTAGAACTTATCTTGATGGCGAAGGCACTTAGCCTTATTCATGGTTCGAGCGAGGTCGAACTTACTTTGATGGTGAAGGCACTTAGCCTTAGTCCCAGTTCGACTGAGGTTGAACTTATCTTGATGGCGAAGGCACTGCCTTATTCATGGTTCAAGCGAGGTCGAACTTACTTTGATGCGAAGGCACTTAGCCTTATTCCCAATTCGACTGAGGTCGAACTTATCTTGATGGCGAAGGCACTGCCTTATTCCCAGTTCGACTGAGGTTGAACTTTTCTTGATGGCGAAGGCACTTAGCCTTATTCTTAGTTCGAGCGAGGTCGAACTTACTTTGATGGCGAAGGCACTTAGCCTTAGTCCCAGTTCGACTGAGGTCGAACTTATCTTGATGGCGAAGGCACTTAGCCTTATTCCCAGTTCGATCGAGGTCGAACTTATCTTGATGGCGAAGGCACTTAGCCTTATTCATGGTTCGAGCGAGGTCGAACTTACTATGATGGCGAAGGCACTTAGCCTTATTCTCAGTTCGAGCGAGGTCGAACTTATCTTGATGGCGAAGCTTCTGGGTGATTTTCGATCCCTGGCTTGAAACGTCCCTGTGCCGGTTTCCGGCCTTGCACTGCATTGGGGATGAGGGGAACGCTTCACATTTCTGTTCTGACGGAGAAAGGGGCTTCTTCTTCTCATTTGGGCTTTTTCAAGATTGACTGGGCAGCGAGGACCTTAGTTTCCTTTGATGCGTGTGACGACCCAAAGGGGTCATCACCTGTATTCCTACTCACTCTGTATTTCTGAGGCCGTGAAAACCTCACCTGGGGGTTGCCTCGAATTTGTGTGCGCAGTCCGGGTGCGTAGCCGGAACATTTAAATATGAATTTGTGAGAAAAATAATAAAATTTTGATGTTTTAATTGATTAAGTTTGACTTCGGTCAACGTTTTGGGCAAACGGACCCGGACTTGTGATTCGACAGTCCCGGAGGGTCCGTAGGAAAATATGAGACTTGGGGGTGTGTCCGGAATCAAATTCCGAGGTCCCGAGTCCGAGGAATGAATTTTTACGTGAAATTATTTTCTGAAAATAATTAAAGAATTGGAAAGTGTTATTTGTTTAGAAGACTGTGTTGTTGGTCATTTTTCACTTTTTCAAAACCCAAAACATAAGAGGCGATTTTCCAAACGATTCTTCTTCTTCAAAACGATTGGTAAGTGAATTCTAACTTATTTTCTTTACTCCTTAACATCTTTAAACATAATTTTAACTTCAAAACAAAGATTTTAATGGGGAAGTTTGGGAAGTTTAGGTAGAACCTAGGTTTCGTAAACTTGGGGGTTTTGGACCTCAATTTGAGGTCCGATTCCAAAATAACTCACATATCTGAGTTCATGTGAGAATGGGTAATAGGGTTTTGGTTCGAACCTCGGGTTTTGACCACGTGGGCCTGGGGGCATTTTGGGAATTTTGAGTAAAACTTTGGGAAATTCATTTTTCATGCATTCAAATTGATTCGATTAGCAGTTGTTGATACATTCAAGTAATTTGTGATTAGATTCGAACGGTTTGGTGGTGAATTCGAGGGGTAAAGCTATACTAGAGGATTGAGTTGAGTTTGGAGCATTCGAGGTAAGTGTTTGATCTAATTTTGGCTTGAAGGAATAGGATTAGAGTGTCATTATTTGCTAATTGCTAAACGATCGAGTACGGTGTATAGGCATGGTGACGAGTATCTATACACCGGTGTCTAGCATGACCGTGGGTCCTTGTATGTATTTATCCTGATATTGTTATGACTCTTCCATGTTAATTGATGTGTTCTATGCAATGTGAAGAGTAAGAGAACTAATTACGAATTGTAAATTCTTTGGAGCGTTGGCTCGAATGACACGAAGAATATGGAGTAAGAAATGAAAGAAATAGAAAGTGATATGAATAATCCCTTGCCGGGATGGTTTGAATACATTGATTATCTCCCTTGCCGGGACATTTTTTATTATTTGTTTATCCCCTCGTCCCGTTTGGTTGTGATTACTGTTTGGGCGAGGAAGAGTGATTTTGCACGAAGGGTCATTCCGTGCCATGTTTTGATTATATATGCACGAAGGGTCATTCCGTGCCATGTTTTGATTATATTTGCACGAAGGATCATTCCATGCCATGATATGAGAGTTACGTGAGGGAAAGAACGAAGGGTGATGCCGTGCACTTTATTTGATTGCTTTTGGTGAGAATGAGAGTAAAAGCACGAAGGTTGATGCCGTGCAACTGTTGATTTTCCTGCTCTCATTAATTATTGTTATTGCCTTGTTTGCTTATTTAAATTGTTGACTTTATATCCGAACTGTACTCCCCCATAGTATGCTTCCCTCCCTCTTAACTGTTTAATTTCTGTACCCTTTCCTTGTATTGCACATATATACATTGAACTGCACAGGTTGACTTGGTAGTCCTGTCTAGCCTCGTCACTACTTCGCCGGGGTTAGGCCAGGCACTTACCAGCACATGGGGTCGGTTGTGCTGATGCTACACTTCTGTGCTCTTTTGCACAGATCCCGGTACTGGAGCAGCTTTTGGACCACAGCAGTAGGATATCGATCGGGATCTGACTTCAGTCCAGGGACTTACGAGGTAGCCTAGCTGACGTTCGCAGGCCGGAGTCCCTTTCTATGTTTCAGTTTTGTTTCCATTGTACCGAGACAGACATTTATATATTTCTATTCAGACTTGTTTGTAGCACTATTTAGTAGTTCGTGAGATAGCGACTCCAGTCTTGGGTAGTGAAATATTAGACTTCCGCATTTTTTTTGGGTTTTCAGTTATTTATGTTCTAAAAGACTTCTGCCTTTATTTAAAGACTCGTTATTTTGTTATTGTTATGTTGTTATCCGAAAATATTTAAATGTTTGGCTTGCCTAGCTCCAACAGTAGGCGCCATCACGACTCCCGACGGTGGAAAATCTGGGTCGTGACAATGCGTTTGAGCATTTTGTGCTCGATGCGCTTCCTTTGGCTTGTTCGAGTTGGATTGCCTTCTTTTTGGACGTTCCTTTGGCTTCGATCCAGGAAGAAACTATGTGATTTCGCTAGAAAATCCCCACAGACGGCGCCAAATTGTTTGACTCAAAAGTTATCAGATACTTTTTAAGCAAATCAATCGAAAGAAATGACCAGGTAAATCATAGCCAATCATAATTAATCACTGAATCAGAAGACAAATTTGAGATGTATGAATCATCCATTGGAGAATTGTATGGATGGGGTTTTATTCATCATAATAGTTTGATCTGCCTCTCCTTAGAGAGGTTCAGGATCTTACATTTATCTTGTTCATCGCCCCGTTCATGGAGCATATACTACCATTTTTCNAGCGGGTGGTACGCCTACCATGAGTGATATTGAAATGGGAGCGGGTGGTACGCCTACCACGAGATATTGAGAAATGGGATCGGGTTGCACGCCTGCAACAAGATGAGTTGAATATGAAAGCTGTCTTATCTTTTAATTATTGTTAGAAGTTAAACTGTAGATGTACGTACCATTATTCCTGATAGTTTGTTTCTATCTGTTACCCCTGAAGCATGCTCCCTTCCCCAGCTTAAATTGTTATTTTCTTGCTATTTTTCTGTTGTACTTGTATATATATCTGTACAGGTTTATCTGGAGTCTGGTCCTAGCCTCGTCACTACCTCGCCGGGGTTAGGCCAGACATTTACCAGCACATGGGATCGATTGTGCTGATACTACACTATGTGCTATTTTGCACATATCTAGGTTTCGAGCAGCAGCAGCAGTAGTGTGAGAGCAGGCTTCATTTCAGCGAGACCCGAGGTAGCCTTGCAGGCGTCCGCAGGCTCTGCGTCTCCTCTATCCTTTATTTTTATCTGTTATCTCATTGTAATCGAGACAAACAGCTTATGTTCTCTTTCAGACGTTTGTATGTAGTATTCCTAGCAGTTCGTGAGTGCAGTCGACACCGGTCGTTAGGTAGAGGTATTTTGTTCGAACCTTCCGCTATTTCCTATTACTAGTACTTTATAAATGTTAACGTACTTCTCTTATTATTTGTAATTTTCTATTG
>NC_031990.1:43160849-43162761 GCF_001879085.1 Nicotiana attenuata
CTCCCCCATTGTATGCTCCCCTCCCTCTTAACTGTTTAATTTCTTTGTTCTTTCCTTTTATTGCATATATATATATTAAACTGCACAGGTTAGTTTGGTAGTCCTGTCTAGCCTCGTCACTACTTCGTCGGGGTTAGGCCAGGCACTTACCAGCACATGGGGTCGGTTGTGCTGATGCTACACTTCTGTGCTCTTTTGCACAGATCACGGTACTGGAGCAGCTTTTGGACCACAGTAGTAGGATATCGATCGGGAGCTAACTTCAGTCCAGGGACTCACGAGGTAGCCTAGCTGGCGTTCGCAGGCCGGAGTCCCTTTCTATGTTTCAGTTTGTTTCCATTGTACCGTGACAGACATTTATATATTTCTATTCAGACTTGTTTGTAGCACTCTTTAGTAGTTCGTGAGATAGCGACTCCAGTCTTGGGTAGTGAAATATTAGACTTCCGCATTTTGGGTTTTCAGTTATTTATGTTTTAAAAGACTTCCGCATTTATTTAAGACTCGTTATTTTATTATTGTTATGTTGTTATCCGAAAATGTTTAAATGTTTTGCTTGCGTAGCTCCAACAGTAGGCGCCATCACGACTCCCGATGGTGGGAAATTCGGGTCGTGACAAGTTGGTATCAGAGCTCTAGGTTACATAGGTCTCGCTACTCACGAACAAACTTGGTAGGGTCTGAGGGATCGGTACGGAGACGTCTGTATTTATCCCCTAGAGGCTATGGAGTTAGGAAAAGTTTCACTTTTGTTCTTTCCCGTCGTGCGATTCTGTTTCTCAAATACTGATTGTCTTTCTACTCTGTTCTTTCGCAGATGGCGAGAACACGTGCTTCTTTTTCTACCGCACAGCAGCCCGAGCCCCCAGCAGCAGCTCCTGCGAGGGGCAGAGGCCGAGGCCGAGGCCGTGCCAGAGGCTGAGGCCGGGGCGGAGCTCAGCCCCGAGCAGCACTCCTAGAGGTGGAGCCTCATGTTGATTATGATGAGGAGGCTCCAGCCCCAGCAGCTCCGGTGGGCCTAGCTTAGGTCCCAGAGGGGTTCATAGCCACCCCAGTTCTTCAGAATGCTCTGGTCAGATTGGTAGGCTTTGTGGAGAGCGTCACTAGAGCGGGTTTGCTTCCAGTAGCACCAGCCACTTCTCAGGCTGGAGGAGGGGTTCAGACTCCTGCTACACGTACTCCGGAGCAGGTAGCTCCCCAGGCTCAGGTTCCAGTGGTTCAGCCAGCCGTGGCAGTTCAGCCGGGTATTGTGACTCAGACCGGCGATGGAGCGGCTATGTCTTCGGATGCTTGGTGGAGACTTGATAGGTTCTCCAAGCTCTTCACCACCACATTCAGCGGTGCTTCTTCAGAGGATCCACAGGATTTCTTATTCAGCTGCCATGAGATCCTTGGAACTATGGGTATTGTGGAGACCAATGGGTTCGACTCCGCCACCTTTCGGCTTGCAGGATTTGCCAAGACTTGGTGGAGGGACTATTGTTTATCTAGACCAGCAGGGTCGCCAGCATTGACATGGGATCAGTTTGCAGAGTTGTTTTTGGAGAAGTTTCTCCCAGTTACTCAGCGAGAGGCACTCCGCAGGCAGTTCGAGCGCCTCCAGCAGGGCACTATGTCAGTCACGCAGTATGAGACTCGGTTCATTGATTTGGCACGCCATGCCATTGTTATACTCCCCACAAAGCGAGAGAGAGTGCGAAGGTTTATTGATGGATTGATTCAGCCGATCCGTCTCCAGATGGTTGTGGGAGCTGGTAGTGAGATTTCTTTTCAGGAGGCGGCTAATGCGGCCCGTAGAGTGGAGATGGCTCTTGCACGAGGAGGTGGTCAGGTGTCGGATAAGAGGCCTCGTCATTCTGGTAGGTTCAGTGGTACCTCGTCTGGAGGTAGGGATTCTTATGGTAGAGGCCAT
>NC_031990.1:43166246-43166873 GCF_001879085.1 Nicotiana attenuata
TGTTGGGCTCGTATCTTGGTTCCGACGCCCGGCACAAGTCTTAAATATGAGTTAAGCTGTTGCTGTGAAGTTTGGTTAGATTTGGACGTCATTTGACGTGTTTTGAGCTAGAAGCAGTAAATTTGATGTTTCATGGAAATTGGAAGGAATCATCGGTCTTGAGGCCTAATTCGATATTGTTTTGGCGATTTGATCGCACGGATGAGTCCGTAGGATGTTTTTGAGTTTATATGTATGTACGGTTTGGAGCCCCGAGGGCTCGGGTGAGTTTTGAGTAGGTCCCGGTAGGTCTAGGCCTAGAAGTATCAGAAATTTGCAGGTTCAGGTGTTGCAGGCCCCCAGCGCGGCCGCGGTCATTTCCGCGCGGTCCGCGCTGGAAGCCGCGGGGCTGCGGTTGCTTTTCTGTGCGGTTCGTGTGGCTAGGTTCAGAGGGCCAATAGTCCTAGGTCGCCCAGCGCGGCCGCGCATCAAATCAGTGCGGTCCGCGCTGGGTAGGTTCAGAGAGTCATTTTTTCTCCCTTCTTCGGCGCGGCCGCGGTGCATTTTGTTGCGGTCCGCGCCGCGCCTCCGAGTAACGTATATAAAGTCAGGATTTCAGTCATTTTCACTTTTCAAACCTAAACATAA
>NC_031990.1:43166973-43270402 GCF_001879085.1 Nicotiana attenuata
TCTGCCATTCTCTGAACCTCCTAGTGCGGCCGCGGTCACAGTTGCGCGGTCCGCACTAGGGCCTCTTTTCCTCAACTTCCTTGATCTTTGACACTTGAGCAGGTTTCACTCCTTTCTGAGCCGATATTTGACTTTCGTCGCTTTGTCGATCAAACCTGCAATCAAGTACAACTTGTGAGCATTTTGGGACTATTTTGTATCAATTTATAACCAAAGCGTAGGCAAGTAAGGGTATAAAACACATTAAAATCCTAACTTATCAACTCCCCCAAATTTAAGCCTTTGCTTGTCCTCAAGCAAACAAAATAAGACCCACCCCTTAAAGGAAAATCCAAATAATTCCAGCTCCCCTAATGCAACCTCAACAAGCATCAATTGGGACTAACAATTGCCCTCAATACGAATGCATCATTAACACATTTAACGTTTGAAAAACCATGGATCAAGTGTGACACAAGAGCATCAAGAGTTGACACATTTCATCAAAGAGCTTATCTCATTTACTTTGGTCATTGTGGAACCCAAACTCACATGTTCTCAACTCTCCCTAAGCGAACCTCACCTTTTAGAGTATTAACACACAAATCGAGGTTGATGGAGTTTCACTCATCTCTCTCAAGAAGAAAGTCACAAGTCCTGCTCTAGGTACCATATGCTTGCCCCTTATGTAAGTATCCACTAATGTAGGTTTCCTTCAACTCAAGATCCTATAGGGCTTTTGTGGATTCATTATGAAGGCTTTTGGGTAAGGGTAGGACATGTTTTTATTCAAGTGGGTTCAATCTTCCCTTAAGCACTTCTTTTGATTCATTGTGGCACAACTCTTTTGACTCTTTTGAGTATTTCACTTCTTTACAAGGGTTTAGAGAGACACATTGTCGCTCTTTCTTATGCAATTCAAAACATTTCTCCTTTTTCCACACCTTTTTCACTTTTGTTTCCTTTGAATCCTTTTTTTTTATTCTTGTTCACTTTGGACTTTCTTTTTGTCTTTCTCTTTTCTTGCTTTTTCATTGCCTTCCTTTTTCATTTGCTTTTGTACCTTTCTACCACTTTGTTTCCTTTCTTGTCTCTCCCCCCCAAACTTAGACATTTGCCATTACTCAAGGGAAGATTTGGGTGCCAAGAGAGGGTAATCATTTAGAACGGGTATAGGATTGTAGCATTGGTTCTTGAAAGAAAAGGTTTAAGGCTCAAAAGGGTTAACTAGGGATCATCTTTTTGGTAGGCTATAGAATTGTTCAGCTTAACATTCGGATCAAGGAGAGCCTATAATCACTTCTCAAGTCAAATTTCACCTAGGATTTTGCCTCAACAGACATTCAGGGCAAGTTCTAGACCATTGGCTCGGGACTTGGACTCACAATTAGATTCCTCACCACACACACTAAGGGATTGCTAAAAACATCGAGTCGAGGGCCCACAACGACCTTAGTTACGATTCAAGCACACAATGGTCCAAAAAGACCACATGATGATTGTTTGGTCAACGCAAGAGTCTCAAGGCCACGACTTTCACCATCCTAAACACAACATTATGTCTTTGACCATGGGATCAAAGGCAAATGTGCTAGGCCCAAGTGAAGCTGTGCTTGAGGTACCCTTAACTACAACTACCAAAAACAAAAGAAAAATCAAAGAAATGGACTCAAAGCCTTATGAAGGTAGTCACCCCATCCATCATCGGGAAGAGCCACCCGGTTCACACAATATTCCACCCTTGGAAAGAACCGTGGCCTTAAGAATACCAAGGGCTTATTGGAAGCGTCAAAAATAAAACAAAAGGCTACGAGCCTAACTATAAAGCTAAAAATGAAATTTTTTTGCGAAAACGAAAATAGAATGAATATTTACAATAGGGGATTACAATATACAAACGACGGATGAATATATACAAGATTGTAACTTAGTTTTATATACAAACCAAAATAGAAAATAACAAGTACTGAATGTAAATTTATGTACATACCAAATAGAAAATCGACTAAAAGGAATAAAAAGAAACAGAGTCAAATATGTACAATCATCCAGATTCAATAAAAAATGTAGGGCACACCCCCACGAATAAGAGTTGGCATTGTCCCCAATGCCAACTACCAACATAAGCATCAAACAAAAAGAGTCAGAGCAAAGGATATAGGGGCTCCCTAAGCCAGGTCCATCTGCATTGGGTCATCTGTGGTCCCCAAGTCCTCCGTATGCGCGGGAGCCTCAGACTGGCTCCCGGTCTGCTGCTGCTCAACTGCTAGAACTGGAACCTGCTCCTGGACCGGCTGTATGACAGGTGCATCCTGAGGCAAGCTGGAAGAGGCCTCCTGTGGGACTGCCACCTCAATAACCGCATCTGCTGTGCTGGGAAGCTTCCTCTTCTTACTAGGCTGCCTGGGTACCTGTTCCTGCTCTGGTTGTGGCACTGGTGCTGTTGCTGGAGGGGCTAGATCCCTAAATAACAAGTCTAAAGGCATCTAATCTGCCAGTAGCTTGTCCACATCTCTCCGCAGCTCCTTCACAGACCTTTTGGAAGCCCGTGACCTCCGCATCTTCCTGTGCTCCTTGGCAAGCTCCTTCTGAGCCTTGCCATGTGACTCCACAGCTGCAGATAGGGTAGCCTGAGTCATCAGAATCTTTTCCTGGTTCTCCAGGAGTTTCTATAAGGTATCCTCAATAGACTGAGGAATCTGAGCTAGTTGAGGTGCTGCCTAGGCCTGAATAGTGGTGGACAAAGTGGACAACTTGGATGTCGCAGCTGACATCCAGTTGTTCAGGCTAGCCAAAGACTAACTCAGCTGATGAGCGGTGAATGGATGAGTCTTGGAAGATGGCACCCTTGGTCCTGCTGAAGTAGTGGGACCAGCTTAAGATGAAGGTCCTGGAGGCAAGTCCGCAACTGTGGCAGCAGGTGTGGTAGAAGGCTCGGCAGAAGGCTTTACCGCAACTGGCTCCTCAGACTGGCCAGTTGGGGTAGAGGAATATGGCTTGTAGTTCTTGGATTTAGGGTTGTCCGGACCCTGCATGTTGTACCAAGTGTAAGGAGCTACCGGCTTTGTCTTGACATCATACCTCCTCTTCTCCACCTCTAGATCCCGGAAGTACATTGATAGGGTATTTGGAAAAGGATAGTTTCTGTCATGCTCTTGCCCTACCGCAGAGATCACATGGGACATCACATTGCCCACATTTATCGGATACCCAGCCATGATAGATGCAACCAGAACTGCTCGGGTAAGCAGAATCGTCTGGTCATGAGTGGAAGGGTCAAGCCGGCTGCAAATAAATGTCAACCACCCTCGAGCCTCAAAATTAAATGTCTTCCTGAGTATCTTCTTTCCCGTTTGTAACCACACTGGCATAGTGCCCGGGATTGCCAAGTACTGGGCCACCCATGGGCAGACTTCCTCTCCCATTGCCAACTTTGCCAAATAAAGGGACTCGTCTTCATCCCGAAACCCCAAATATTCATTTAACGATCTCCCATCAAACAGCACAGTCTTGTTTCTAACTTTTGTCAGCTTGGTACCTTTCACTATATGAGCCACATTGGAGTAGAACTCCCTAACCATGTGCTCGTTAGCATCTATACAGCTCTCCATGAAGAACTCCCAACCCCATCTTGCTCTAAATTGCTTGTGCACGTTCGGGTTGTGGGGTAGAAGGTCTGTTTCAATAAAAGTTCTCTCTGGTATCAATTTCCTCAATGGCCACCATTCCCTAAATTTATGGAAGGCCACTTGACTGACAAAACGATCCTCTTAGACTTTCGGCTTCCTACTCCTCTCAATCCCCCCAAACTGAGGTTCACCCCTCTCATCCTGTCCTGCACTCTCCCCAAATAATGAAGCTGTGGGGGAGGTGGAGTATTGCTCACTACCAGCTGCGGACTCGTCAGAAGAATCCGAGACTACAGTGACTGGTCTTTTGGAAGATAGAGATTGTGAAGGGGTGTCATCTAGGTGTAGGGGGTCAGTGATATGGATCGGGACTATATCGGAGGAGATATCTTTGGAGGCCAAATACTCACTCCCCGATGAATGTGATGCAGCCCTATGAGCAACCTTTATCAATTTGCGGGTTTTTTAATGTTCTCCCGAGCCTGGGGAGTGAGTTTTTCAATTTGCTTTCCTTTGCCCCCTCAGGAGGAACCACCTCTCCCGGGCTGTTGTGACTGTTTGCCTCCCCGTTGTTTAACCATTGTCTGCAAAAATAAGCATCTAACATTGTTAGTTTAAGCACATGCAGTGAAATAAGTGAATCAAAACAAATTGCAGAGACAATATCAGTACACATCAGCAGAAACAGATTGCAGAACCTAGCAATGCGGACCACACAATCTTGACCGCGGCCGCGTTAGAGGCATCACGGACCGCACAATCTTGACCGCAGACCGCGCTGGGCAAAGGCCCAAAATACACCTTCTCTGAATCTCCTACCGCGGTCAACACAAAAATGCAATGCGGCTGTGGTGGGCCAGCGCGGACCGCACAAACATGGATGCGGCCGCGCTGGAACCATTACCTTTCAATCAGAAAAGCACCGCGGTCCGCACAACATGGTAACGCGAACCGGGTCAGGGCAGCGCGGTCGCGCAAAAATGACCGCGGACCGCGCTGAACTAGGGTTCACAGGTACTAAGTTAGGGGTGCATATTTTGCCATTCTTGTTCAAGTTATTACACCTATTTTGTCCCTACTCACTTCAATCATTAATCTTGCATATTTGGTGCATTACCCTAGTTTTAGACCTCCCTAATCTAACAGATAAATAAAAAAGAAGAAGCTAAACTACTGAACAAGCTATAAAAATGAAAATAAGAAATTTAATTAATCACAAGTGCAGGAAATGTTACCAAGATTTTGAGGATTGAGTGCAAATAGTCCAAGAAGTCAGAAAATTAGTCTTAGAGGGGATGAATAGTGATCTATAGCTCTGAGTATTCAAAGTGCGAAAAGGGTAAAATGAAGCCCTAGGGCCCTATTTATAGAAAAACTGGGGGGCCCACACTCACCTACCAGTGCGGCTGCACAAAAGTGACCACGATCCGCGTTGGATTTCAAAGAGGGAATTTTCAGAAGGCAACCCGCGCGGCCGCGTTGGAGTGCACCGCGGATGCGAAGGTCCACCGCGGACCGCACAAACATGAACGCGGCCGCGGTGAAAAACTTCAGAGAGCATGAAATTATTGACATGCCAGCGCGGACCGCACAAAAGTGCACTGCGGTCCGCACTGGCAACTTCAGAGACTACCAGTGTTTTTCCTTTGTTTTGCACTACCTCAATAAAATCCCTGCAACATATCACAAACAATTAGCTCAAAAATCCTAAACTACAAAGAAAAATTAAAGATAAAGAAAAAGACATGGGTTGACTCCCAAGAAGCGCCTGATTTAACGTCGCGGCACGACGCGTGTTACCATCACATCACTTCAAATGAATGAGTGCCACCACGTGGCTGTCATCAAACTTTCCCAAATAATGCTTGACACGATGTCCATTGACCCGGAAAACTTCACCATTTTTGTTCTTTAGATCAAGAGCACCAAACGGAGTCACACATACAACTTCAAATTGCCCACTCCACTTTGACTTGAGCTTGCCCGGAAATAACCTCAACCGGGAGTTGAAAAGAAGAACCATATCACCAACCTTGAATTCCTTTTCCCGAGCATATTTGTCATGAAGATACTTTATCTTGTCAAACTCATCAAGCTCATTAAGTTGCTCAACACGGAGATTCGCCGCAACATCCCATTCCAAGTTCAACTTTCTCAAGGCCCACATAGCTTTGTGCTCCAATTCCACCGGAAGATGGCAAGCTTTCCCAAACACCAACCGGTACGGGGACATACCAATTGGGGTCTTGTACGCCGTCCAGTAAGCCCATAAAGCGTCATCCAACTTCTTCGACCAATCAGTCCTATTAGCATTTACCGTTTTGGACAAGATACTCTTTATTTCTCAGTTGGACACTTCCACTTGACCATTGGCTTGAGGATGATAGGCGGTGGTCACTTTGTGATTTACTCCATACTTAGCAAGCAATGAATCAAAAGCCTTGTTGCAAAAGTGAGACCACCCATCACTAATGATAGCACGAGGGGTACCAAACCTTGTGAAGATACTCTTTTTCCAGAATGCCACAACACTTCGGGCTTCATTGTTGGGTAAAGCCACGACTTCAACCCACTTTGAGACATAATCCACCACCACGAGAATATAAGTGTTCCCACAAGAGCTCACGAATGGACCCATGAAATTGATGCCCCAAACATAAAAAATATCCACCTCGAGAATCGTATTGAGAGGCATCACATCTCTTTACCAAATCACTAGCATCTTTAAATAAAGTTGGCCAATAGAAGCCGCAACTCAAGATCTTTGAAGTCGTCCTCACCCCTCCATGATGGCCACCATAGGGAGAAGTGTGACAAGCCTCCAATATGCTCAATTGTTCACCTTCCGGGACACATCTTCTAATCACACCATCCGTGCAAATTTTGAACAAGTACGGATCATCCCAATAAAAATCCAAACTATCCCGTTTGAGTTTCTTCTTTTGGTTGGAAGAGAGCTCAGACGGGGCAGTTCCGGTGACAATGAAGTTTGCGATGTCCGCGAACCATGGCATGTCACACATTGACACAGAAAGAAGTTGCTCGTCGGGAAATGCACCATTTATCTCAAGACCGTCACATGGCCTCCCTTCTTCCTAACCGGGACAAATGGTCTGCAACTTGGTTCTCACTTCCCCTCCGGTCCACTATTTCTAAGTCAAATTCTTGAAGAAGTAACACCCATCTCATCAATCTTGCTTTGGAATCCTTTTTGGTCATTAAATATCTAAGGGCTGCATGGTCCGTGTGCACAATCACCTTGGCCCCCATAAGATAGGGCCGAAATTTCTCCATGGCAAATACAATGGCTAATAACTCCTTCTCCGTCACCGTGTAATTCCATTGAGCTTCATTCATAGTCTTACTTGCATAATACACGGGATGGAACATTTTGCTAACCCGTTAACCCAACACCGCCCCCACTGCAACATCACTAGCATCACACATTAATTCAAAGGGCAAACTCCAATTAGGTGCGGTTATGATAGGGGTAGTGGTCAACTTGTGTTTTAAGAGTTCAAAGGCCTCCATGCATTTTTCATCAAAAACGAACTTGGCATCTTTCTCTAATAGCTTGCACAATGGATTCACAACCTTCGAGAAGTCTTTGATAACTGCCGGTAGAACCCGGCATACCCAAGAAAACTCCTCACCCCTTTGACAGAAGTCGGGGGAGGGAGCCTTGAAATCACCTCAATTTTTGCCTTATCTACCTCAATCCGATGTTTTGAAATCTTGTGGCCCAACACTATACCTTCTTCCACCATAAAATGGCATTTTTCCCAATTGAGAACTAGATTAGTTTCTTCACAACGAGCCAAGACTCTATCCAAATTTACCAATCATTCATCAAAAGAGTCACCAACCACACTAAAGTCGTCCATAAAGACCTCCGATATGTCTTCGACCATATCGGTGAAAATCGCCATCATGCAACGTTGGAAGGTTGCCGAAGCATTACACAATCCGAATGGTATCCGGGAGAAAGCAAATGTTCCATAGGGGCATGTAAAAGTAGTCTTCTCTTGGTCCTCCGGGGAAATTAAAATTTGATTGTAGCCCGAGTACCCATCCAAAAAACAATAGAATGCTCTCCCCGCAAGACGATCAAGCATTTGGTCGAGGAATGGCAAGGGAAAATGATCCTTGCGGGTCACCTTGTTGAGTTTCCGGTAGTCCATGCAAACTCTCCACCCGGTAATGGTTCGAGTGGGAATAAGCTCATTGTTGTCATTGGGCACCACCGTCATCCCTCCTTTCTTTGGCACACATTGGACTGGAGAAGTCCACGAACTGTCAGAGATTGGATAAACCACATCGGCGTCAAGCCACTTGATAACCTCCTTCTTTACCACTTCTTGCATCGCCTCATTGAGCCTTTTTGGATGTTCAAGGGACGGCCTTGCATCCTCCTCCAAGATGATCTTATGCATGCAAAATGCGAGGCTTATTCCCCTAATGTCCGCCAGCGTCCATCCTATTGCCCTTTTTCGCCTTTGAAGCACCTCCAAAGTGGCCTCAACCTGCAAGTTAGTAAGGCAAGAAGAAAGAATAATTGGAAGAGTAGAATTAGAGCCCAAAAATTCATACCTAAGGTGTGGAGGAAGTGGCTTCAACTTCAACACCGGTGGCTCCTAAATGGATGGTTTAGTTGGTGGAGTTTTGCGGTTTTCAAGATCCAAAGATAACTTCCTAGGCTCATATGAATATGAACACATACTATGTAATGCATTCACACACTCCACTCTGCTAGCATCATCTTCTACATCCATGCCAAGAAGTACGGCCTCAAGAGGATCTTCAACATTCATCATGGAACTTGTGTCATCCACTATCACAGATGTGACAATGTCCACAAGTGAACATACTTCTGTGCTATTGGGTTGTCTCATTGATTTGCAAACATGAAATACCACCTTCTCATCACCCACTCGGAATGTCAATTCACCTGCTTCAACATCAACCAAAGCCTTCCCCGTAGCTAGGAACGGTCTCCTAAGAATAATAGGCACTTAAAAATCCACTTCACAATCCAATATGACAAAGTCGACCGGCAATATGAATTTGTCCACCCGGACAAGAACGTCGTCAATTATACCCAAAGGCCGCTTCATCTACCGGTCCGCCATTTGATGTCTCATCGAGGTTGGCCTAGGTTGCCCAATTCCCAAAGTCTTGAAGACTGAATACGGCATCAAATTAATGCTAGCCCCTAAGTCACATAGGGCCTTAGCAAACTCCGCACTCCCAATAGTGCAAGGAATAGTAAAAGCTCCAGGGTCCTCAAGTTTCGGGGCCATAGAATGCACTATCGCACTAACTTGGTGCGTCATCTTTATTGTTTCACAATCCATAGAACGCTTCTTGGTGACTAAATCCCTCATGAACTTTGCGTAGCCCAGCATTTGTTCAAGTGCCTCCACCAAAGGCACATTGATTGTAAGGCTTTTCATCATATCTATGAACTTCTTGAACTGATTGTCACTCTTTTGCTTTGCTAACCGCTGAGGATAAGGTGGAAGTGGTCTAGGCGAGGGTGACTTGGCTTTTGGCACCACCGGCTCCGGAATATAAATTATGTGCTCCCTAGACGGGTTCACGGCCTCTTGAGTTTCAACCTCGGCCTCATTAATATCTATCCTCACTTCTTTGTTCACATTTGTCTCAACCACATCTTCAACAAGCAAATGATCCACATCTTCTTGGAGTTCAATATCATCATTCACCACTCGATTTTCATTTGTGGCCGGCATTGCACCACCTCTTCCACTTCTAGTTGTAACTGCCATTACATGATTGTTACCCCCTTTCGGGTTCACTACAGTGTCACTTGGTAGCGCACCCTTAGGTCCGGTATTTAAAGCTTGAGAAATTTGTCCTATTTGCACTTCTAGGTTTCGGATATATGTGTTATGAGAGGCCAATTGTGCGTCAGAGTCTTGGTTCTTTTTCATCATCTGCTCGAACATCATCTCTATCTACCCCATATCACTTCCGGAAGAACTAGACCCTTGCGACTGAAAGGGGGGTGGATTGTTTGGTTGTTGGAACATGGGGGGCCTTTGAAAGCCTTGCCCCCCGCCACCATTATTCCACCCTCTTTGATTGTTATTGTTGTTGTTCCAATTATTGTTGTTCCCGTTCCAATTGCCTTGATTATTACCTTGGTTACCCCAATTGTTGTTCTGATTGTTGTTGTTCCAATTGTTACCGCCTTGTTGTTGGTTATTGTTATTCCAATTACCGCCGCCTTGTTGATTGCCCCAATTGTTTTGGGGGCGCTATAGTTGATTCCCTTTATTACCTCTATTTCCATGGTAGTCATTGACATATTGACATTCCTCACTTTGATCTTCATAGCACTCATTCGAATAACCACCACCATCAGTGTTGTTGTCAAATTGCTCACCATTACCTTGAGGTTGTTGTTGCCCTCTTTGCCTCCTTTATAGCATAGAAACATTTTCTATTGCATTGACTTGGCACGGATTTTGAACTTGTTGCAATTGCGCCTTCGCCAACTGATTCATTGTTGTTGTAAGCTCGGCAATAGCTTGGCCATGATCATTCAATTCCTTGTGCAAATGGATGACAGTGGGGTCACCTTGGGGCACATTTGCTTGGCTTTGCCATGCCGACGAAGTGTCGGCCATTTCATCAAGTACATCACAAGCTTCTTGGTGAGAAAGTTTCATCAAGTTCCCACCGGCTAATTGGTTCACAATGCACTGATTCGTGGTGTTGATGCCCCTATAAAAAGTTTGCTGGATCATTGCCTCAGTCATGTCATTATCAAGGCACTCTTTCACCATTGTTCTATAGCGTTCCCATATCTCGTGCAAAGGTTCCGTTGGCATTTGCTTGAAGGCTAGAATTTCGTCCCGAAGAGCTGCCATATGACTTGGAGAAAAGAACTTGGCAATAAATTTGTCTGCCAATTCATCCCATGAGGTGATAGAATGATTTGGGAGCCTTTCTAACCAATCTAACGCTTTACCCCGAAGAGAGATCGGGAAAATCCTCAATCTCAACGCATCCTCGGACACATTTGTTTGCTTGCTCCCCCAGCAAGTATCTACGAACCCCTTCAAGTGCTTGTAGGCATTTTGGTCGGAGGCGCCCGTAAAATACCCTCTTTGCTCGAGCAAGGTCAACATAACATTTGTGATTTGGAAGTTCCCCGGACGGATTCGGGGAGGAACAATGGCACTTGCATATCCTTGATTTGGCAGCACTCAAGGGACCGCTCTTGGAGGTGGCGGAGGAGGGTCTGGAACGTTATCATTTATATTGGCTGGCGGCCTCTTCTTGGTCTGGGAGGCACAAGAGGCACCTCCTCATCTCCAATATCCTCTACCTCCTTCCCCGCGATCACGTTTCCAAGAGGGTCGTTTCCGTTTAAAGCCATAGTACCTGATTAATTGACACAAACAAAATTAGTAAACAAGAAGGAAAGAGAAGCAAAACACAAAACTAACCAAACAGATAGTCAACACCGTAAGCTCCCCGGCAACGGCGCCAAAAAGTGATCGTTGCCGACTCAACACTACACTTAGGTAGGAAGAGCGGGTCACAACAGCTTTTACCCGAATAGTGGTTCGGGATCGAATATCCACAGGGAGCTAGTAATGGAGTTGTATTGTCTGTTTAGTCTAGAGTTGCGGTCGTGCTACTAATATCACTTCAAACATCTTTGGTTTTGATTTTTATATCTACTATTATATGACAAATGTTTAGAGCTAAATTATGCTACGGGAATATTGCTATGATGTAATTAATAAAGAGAAAGGCACTAGGGTCGTGGCATTGCCTAGGTGGCTAATTAACGGGTAGATGCTACTAAGGGTAAATTGATATATTTGGGGCTTATGCTATAACCGTTGCACAATTGTACCCACTCTCACACCTCTCGGTAGAGAGAGCGATTTTGCCCAATTGACTCTCTCAAGTCCAATTGGGTAGGCCAATTAGACCAAGCAACTAGGGTTCAAGTAGGGTGATTACTCTCTCGAGGTTTAACCCGTTAATTGGGACTACCATTTCTCTTGGGTCCATCCCAATTCCTTGTTGGGTCAATTTTGGGGTCATAGACTCTCTTTCTCAAGAAGAGTTAAACCCACCAAGCTAGAATCAGTGTTTGCAACCACCAATCCTTACTTAAAACCTAAAATTAACCCAAATAGCAAACACCCAATATCAATCTAACCTTAGATGGCAACACCCATCAATTACCCACACTAGGGTTGAGCCACAACACTAGCTAGTGAGTTTAGCTACTCATGCTAGATGCAAATATTAAACAAATAGATGAAGAATCAAACATATTAATTAATTGCTAAGAAAGAAATACAATATTAAAGGTCAATAATGCCAAAAATGGATAAACTCGGCGTTCTCACGAGCTCAGCAGCTTCAGAAAAACTAAACTTAACCTAAAAATGGAAAAAAGGTCTATTTATACTGGGCTGGAAAAATTGGATAAAAATACCCCTACGGGGTCAGTGCGGACCGCGCAAACATGACTGCGGCGGCGCTGGCTCTTGAACTCTTGACTTTTGCTTCTCTGAATTTGAGGACCGCGGACCGCATAAAAATCTAGCGCGGTCGCGGTGGAAATTGGCGCGGCCGCACAGAAATGAGCACGGGCCGCATTGCTTGAAAGGGGTAAAAATTAGGCTCTCTGAATCTCTGCTCCGCGGACCGCGTAAAAGTGTAGCGCGGCCGCGGAGCCTGACCGCGGACCGCATAAAAATGAATGCGGTCGTGTAGCCTCCCTTTGAATATTGCCATTCTCTGACCCTCCTAGTGCGGCCGCGTTCACTGTTGTGCGGTCCGCACTAGGGCCTCTTTTCGTCTACTTCCTTGGTCTTCGACACTTGAGTAGGTTTTAATCCTTTCTGAGGCGATACTTGACTTTTGTCGCTTTGACGATCAAACCTGCAATCAAGTACAACTTGTGAGCGTTTTGGGACTATTTTGTTGCAGTTTTAAAACAAAAGCGTAGGCAAGTAGGGATATAAAACACGTTAAAATCCTAACTTATCACACGACTTTACCCACTCTACACCTCTCGGTGGTTCGAGTGATTTTGCCCGAATAGGCTTTCTCAAGGCCTATTGGGTATGCAAATTTGCTCAAGCAACTAGGGTTCAAGTCGGGTATTACACTCTCGAGGTTTAACCCTTCAATTGGGCTATCAAACTCTTGAGTACGCCCCAATTCCTTGTTGGACCAATTTCGGAGACTTAGGCTCTCTTTCTTAAGAAGAGCTCAAGTCAACTCAACACAAACTAGTGCTTGCAACCACTAATTCAACAATTTACCATAAAATTGGCCCAAATAACAAACACCCATAGTCAATTTAGCCCTAAATTACAAGACCCATCAATTGCCCACACTAGGGTTGAGCCACAACCCTAGCTTATGGGTCTAGCTAATCATATTTAAAGAAGAAAAGCAAGAAATAGATGAATAAAAACTCATATTAATTAATCACTAAGTTAAATAACAAGATAAAATTGCCCAAAATGGCTTAGAAAGTCGAACCCACGAGCGCAGCTGCTTAATTACAATATCTGATACCCTAAAAATGAAAAAAGAAGCTATTTATACTAAGCTGAAAAATCTGGAGAAAAATGCCCCTGCGGGGTTAGTGCAGACCACACAAAATGGACCGTAGTTCGCACTAAGGCTTTGGACTTGAAAAACAGCTCTCTGAACCTTGGCATTGCGGACTGCAGAGAATGGACTGCGGACGCGGAGGCTTCTAGTGCGGTCCGCACAGAATGGACTGCGGACCGCATTCGCTTGAAAACTCAAAACTGGCATTCTCTGAATCTTGGCTCTGCGGATCGCACAGAATGAAGTGCGCCGCATTGGTCTCAGTGCGGACCGCACAAATCCTAGTGCGGCCGCATTCCTTTTTTCCCTTGGAAACGACCTCTCTGAATCTCCTAGTGCGGACCGCACAAAGTGGTGTGCGGCTGCACTGGGCCTATTTTGCCTGAGCTTGTCTTGTCTTTAGCACTTGTGCAAGTTTCACTCCTTTTGAGCTGATCTTTGACATCTTGTCCTTTTGTTGATCAAACCTGCAATCAAGTACAACTTGTGAGCCTTTTTGGGACTAATTTGTACGAATTTCTAATCAAAGCATAAGCAAGAAAGAGTATAAAATGCGTCAAAATGCCTAGTTATCAACTCCCCCAAACTTAAGCTTTTGCTTGTCCTCAAGCAAACAAAATAAGACCCACCCCTTGAGAGTACATCCAAGAGATTTTCAGTTTTACTAAAGTAACCTCATCTACCATCAATTGTGACTAACAATTGCCCTCAATACAAATGAATCATTAACAACTTTTACTCCTTGAAAGACCATGGATTAAGTGCGACACAAAAGCATCAAGAATTGACTCAACACATCAAAAGAACTCTTTTCTATTACTTTGGTCATTGTAGAACCCAAACTCACACATCCTCAACTCTCCCTAAGCAATCCTCACCTTTAAGATAGTGGCACTCAGAACGAGGATAATGGGAATTCACTCATCTCTCTCAAGAAAAAGCCACAAGTCTGGCTCTAGCTACCATATGCTTGCCCCTTATGTGAGTATCGACTAATGTAAGCTTCATTCAACTCAAAATCATATAGGGCTTTTGTGGAGACATTATGAAGGCTTTTGGTTCAGGGTAGGAAATGATTTGGTCTAACTAGGTTCCATCTTCCCTTAAGCACTTCTTTTGATTCATTTGGCATCCATTCACTTGACTCTTTGAGTCATTTCACTTCTTTCTAAGGGGTTAGAGAGACACACTGTCACTCTTTCTTATGCATTTTAAACCTTTTCTCCTTTTTCAACTTTCCACACCTTTCATTCTATGCGTTTCTTTGAATCCCTTTTTATTCTTTTTTCACATTGAACTTTTTTTTTTTTTATCTTTTTGCTGTTCTTTATTTTTCATTGCCTTTCCTTTTCTTCATTTTTGTACCTTTTTACTACTTTGCTGCAATTCTCATCTCTCCCCCCAAACTTATACTTTTTCCATGTGCTAAAGGAAAGATCGGGTGCGAGAGGGTATCTTTTAGAACGGGTATAGGCTTGTATCATGGTTCTTGAAGGAAAAAGGTCTAAGGCTCAAAAGGGTTGACTAGGGATCTTATCTGTTACGCCCCACAATATTACGTCGATGTTATGCTCTGCATTAATATATTACGATGATGTTACCCTCTGAAGTAATATATTATAATGATGTTTTGCAGTATTAACTTACGACGATGTTACACCCTGAAATATTGTACGTTGAATTTGTCGCAAGGTAATTGACATCAGTCCAAAGATTATTTGGAGATTATAAGGATTATGCTATTTCACAAGTGATTAGTAAATTCATGAAGGTGAAAGGGGGAGCAAGTCAAAGAAAATGAATTTGGTCCAAGTGGCCAATTTGGAATGAAATACGGGTCAAGCGATAATACCCGATAATTATGAACTAGTATTATGCTAGGTACCATATGACCACGATAGTATAATGTATAAAGTATATATAAAGTATATTAAAAATAAGTTGAATTTTAAGTAATTTGGGGCAATTTTTAAATTATGTGAGTAATTGACTAATTACCGGGTAACGGGACATTACCCGGTTAACTAATAAGCGGATAAAAATTTAATAGTTATCCCCAACCACGTGGCAAGAAGCCACTAAGATAAGAAGTGACTAAGTAGTCACTTATTGCTACCTAGGCATAAAATAAGAATTGGTGGCTAACTAAATGATCTCCTAAGATCCAAAATGAATTAAAGGAATCCAAGAAAATTATTCTCTCAAAACTTCAAAGAACCAGTAAACATTTTCCTCTCAAGATTTCAACGAAACTAAGAACGTTATCCATCTTTCTTGATTTGAATAATTCAAAGGTAGAGGCTTCAAATTTCATTCCAGAATTCCAACGAAGCAGTGGAAAATTTCGTTTAAGAAAAAGTCATGCATATACAGAAAGTAACGTTACCCCTTCCAAAAGAGTGCAAGAAAGATTCCCTCCTTAAGATTGCAATTCAGAAACTAATTTGTATCAACAAAACGTAGAAGACAGACGCCTTCTTTAGCAAAATTTCGTCCAATTTCAATTCTTCAACTAGAGGGAGCATATTTCGTTCATTTGGTTTAAAAGAGCAGAAGCAGTTTCGTCCAAAATTTCAACGAAGGTTCTCCAACGAGATATTATACAGAGTTTTTCCTACTCCAGGTATGTTAAGGCTATCCCTTCTTTCTTTTGGCATGGTCCTGATTATACGAAAGAAACGAGCAAATACACAGTTTCTATAAATTACTCTATTCATAGAACTAGTAGTGGAGTCTATATTCTTGATTCCCCATAAGAATTATTATTATCTTCTATTCATGGGTCTCAGAATAATACGCAGTTGGAAAAGTTTAACCGGAAGGAATATCAAGAGTAGTATGTATTTTTCATGCATTTCACTCATTTATACATGTGCATTGACCCATGACCAGATGGCGTTATATTCGCGTATATATGTAAATATATGTATATGGGATATGGGAAAAGGTTACGGCGTTATATATGCACCACTACCTGATCAGCTGGTATATGATGATGATGTTGCCCACGGTGGCTGGAATATGATTCAAACGGCATTATATACGCATATATATGTATGTATTCAAATGGCGTTATATACGCATATATATGTATGTATTCAAACGGTGTTATATACGCGTATATATGTATGTATATATATGTATATGGGATACGGGAAAGGTTATGGCATTATATACGCACCACCACCTGATCAGTTGGTATACGATGATGATTTTGCCCGCAGTGGCCGATATGATATGATGGGATGCCCTCAGAGGCTGATGATATTATAAAACATGTAGCTATGCACGACATGACATTCATACGCATATGCATGACGCTAAAAGTAATTTATAATTTACAGAGTTATCCAGACATACAGGTTGAGTCAATTACTCTATATTCCTTCCATGTCTATTATGTACTTATTTAAATGCCTTACATACTCAGTACTTTATTCGTACTGACATCCCTTTTGCCTGGGAACGCTGCGTTTCATGCCCGCAGGTCCACATAGATGGGCCGAGAGCCATCCAAGTAGGCTATCAGCTCAGCAGAAGATGTTGGTGCACTCCATTTGCTTCAGAGTTGCGTGTTTCGTTAGTATGATTTAGACGTGCATTGTTTGGTATGGCGGGACTCAGTCTCGACCTTTATGACATTTATGTACTCTTAGAGGCTTGTAGACATATGTCTTGTACGTGAAAGATTGTACGGTGTTGTCGGCCTATGTTTTGAGTTTATAAAGGATCATGTTGTCCTATTAGGCCCGTATGCCACGTGTATATGATGATGTCATAAGAAAGATACGTTACGTTGGTACTCGGTTGAGTAAGATACCGGGTGCCCGTCGCGGTCCATCGGTTTGGGTCGTGACATTATCATTGGTAGGTTATGGAAGTGTTCAAGCTATCATTTGGATCAAGGAGAGCCTATTCATGTCTCAAGTCAAAATTTACTTAGGGTTTCGCCTTAACAAACATTCAGGGCAAGTTCTAGACGAATGGCTCGGGACATGGACTTGCAATACGATTACTCACCACACAAGCTATAGGATTGATAAAGAAACGGAGTCGGGGGCAAGCTCACAATGATCCCGAAAAACCACTTGATGATTATCGGCCAACACAAGAGTCTCAAGGTCACGACTTTCACTATCCTAAACACAACAAATTGTTTTTGACCATAAGATCAAAGGCAAATGTGCTAGGCCCAAGTGAAGCTTTTCTTGAGGTACCCTTAACTACTAACTACTAAAAACAAAAAGAAAAACGGACTCAAACCCTTAAGAAGGTTGTCACGCCATCCATCATTGGGAAGAGCCACCCGGTTCACACAACACTCCACCTTTGGAAAGAATCGTGGCATTAAGAAAGCCAAAGGCTTATTGCAATCATTGAAAACAAGAAGCTGCAAATCACAAATAAGAAGCTAAGAACGAAAAGTTTGCGGAAAGTAGAATAAATATATACAAGAGGGGATTTGAATATACAATAGATGGGATGAATATGTACAATGTAACATCACTTTATATACAGACCCAAAGTAAAATCAAAGTGCGATACATGTAAAGAAATATTAAAATTATATACAGACCAAAGATGAAAAATCAATAAAGCATAAAAATTGTTAAATATATACAATTATCCAAAATGTAGGGCCTAACCCTTCAAATGAAAGCTGGCATTGTCCCCAATGCCAACTAGTCTAAATAAAGCACCAAAAAGAGAAAGGAAAAAGGATATAGAAAACTCCCTATGGCTCGTCTGTCTGCATAGGCTCATGTTTGGTCCCTGGGTCCTCTCTATGCTCGGGAACCTCAGACTAGTTCCCTGTGGCCTACTGCTCTGCTGCTGGGACCTAGGCCTGGACCTGGACAGGCTCCTGAGGTAGTGCACCCTGTGGCTGACTGGAGGATGTCTTCTGTGTGTCTGCCAGCTGGATGACTGCATCGTCAGCTCTAGGAATCATCCTCTTCCTCTTGGGAGGCCTCTATGACTACTCTGGCTATGGATGAACTGCTGGTGCTGGGTCCTGGAGCAATAAGTCTAAAGGTAGGTGATCTGCCTTCAGTCTGTCAACATCCGCTCTCAGCTCCTTCACGGACTCCTTGGAGGCCCGTGTCTTCCTCAGTTTCTTGTGCTCCCTCGCAAGCTCCTTGAGAGCCTTGCTCTGTGAATTAATTGCCTTTGTGAGCACCGCTTGAGTGTCGAGGATTTTCTTTTGGTTGTCAAGTATCTCCTCGAGAGCATCCTCTATCGACTGTGGAACCTGTGGAGCTGGAGGTGTCGACTGAGCCTTTACAGTGGTGGTCAAGATTGACAACTTGGATGAGGCAGTCTGCATCTAGTTGTTGATACTCAGAAGTTCCTGGCTCAAGTGGTGGGCAGTAATGGGATGGGCCCGGGAAGATGGAATCTCCGGGCTTGCTGAGGTGGATGGACCAGCAGGAATGGTTGTGGATGTGGATGGACCGGGAGGGATGTCTGTGGAGGTGGAAGTAGGCTCAGCAGGAGCCACTACTACAACTGGCTCTTCAAACTGGCCAGTTGGAGCAATAGCTGTACCTTTGAAGTTCTTGCTCTTGGCATTATCATCCCCCTGCATGTTGTACCTGGAGAAAGGGGCCTTCTCTTTGACTTTGATGTCGAAGGGCCTCTTTTCCACCTTCAAATCTCGGAAGTACATCGTGAGGAAATTGGGGAATGGATAGTTTCTGTCATGCTCCGCACCCACAATTGAGATAATCCTTGACATCGCATTTCCCACATTGAGTGGGTACCCCGCCATGATCGAAGCCACCAAAATAGCCTGGTGAAGAGGAAGGGCGTTGTCATGTATCGTGGGGTCCAACCTGCTACATACAAAAGTTTCCCACCCCCGTGCCTCAAAGTTCAAACTCCGTCTCAAGATGTTGACTCTAGCAGTCAACTAGTCAGGGGTGGTACCTGGGATTGCCAGGTATTGTGCTAGCCAGGGACGAACCTCCTCACCTATTTCCATCTTTGCCATGTACAGGGTCTCATCCTCCTCATTAAACCCAAGGTATTCGTTGATGTACTTCCCATCAAATAACACTTTCAGATTCCGAACCTTGGTCACTTTGGAGCCCTTTTTGATGTGGGCTACATTACAGTAAATTCTTTGACCAGGAGTTCGTTGGCATCCACACACCCCTCTAGAAAATGCTCCCAGCCCAGTCTTGTCCTAAACTGCCTCCTCACGTTGGGATTGTGAGGTAACAGGTCTCTATCAATAAAACTCCACTCCGGGATTAACTTTCTCACCGGCCACCACTCCCGAAATTTATGATACGCCACCTCACTAACAAATCTATCTTGCCAAACCTCCGGCTTTCTCGTTCTAGCAATGCCCCCCTCCTGAGGCTCACCTCCTTCATCTACTTCCTCATCATCTCCTACAGCATCCTCTCCAGATAATGAAGCTGTGGGAGAGGTGGAGTATTCCCCACTACCTGCTGTTGAGCCCTCAGACGACTCAGAAATAACATTTGTTCGTGCTTAGGCAGTGGGTTATGGTGGATGAGTGTCTCTTAGCCTAAACCTCTCTGGCCAGTCAAGGATGTGTATTGGTACTCAGTCGGAGGAAATCTCCCGGGATGGTTCATACTCACTCCCCGAGGACTAGGAAGCAGCCCTATCAGCACCTTTGATCAGCTTTCTTGTCCTTTTAATGTTTTCCCGGACTTGGCGAGTGAGTTTTATCATTTTCTGCTTCCCTCCCCGGGAAGATTCTCCTCTGCCTGGTTGTTTACCTCTTTATCTCACCATTGTCTGCAAGCATAATTCAATCAGCTTGTTAGTCTTAGTGTAATCAGTTAAAAAGAAGAATTGCAGGAAAAAAATTGTAGAAGGGAGAAGTTGCAGAAATGTTGCAGAAAGCACCCAGTGCGGACCGCACAAAATGGTGTGCGCCGCACAGGGGCCAATGCGGACAGCACAAAATGGCCATGCGGTCCGCACAAGTGTGGGGTTCAGACAACCCACCCTCTGTATCTAGCCAGTGCGGTCCGCACAAAATGTAGTGCGGCCGCACTGCCCAAAGTTCAGCTTCCCAGAATTTCATCAATGCGGTCCGCACAAAATGGTTGCGGACCGTACAAAGGCACCGCGGTCCGCATAGGGTGCCCTGCTGTGGCACTAACTTAGGGTTTCACATATTTTGATTTTTGGGTCCAATTTTTCACCTAAGTAGTGTCCCTACATGATTACCCAAAAATTAACAACTCTAATGAAGAAACTACAGGAACAACAGAGTGAAAGACAAGAAAAACGAAAATTAAAAGAAAATTAACAAAATTGAACAATTAAAAGGGAAGTAATGGTACCAGATGTGAGAGTTAATGAAGAATAACAAGTCCAAGCAGTTGATTGCAAGCAAAAGAGATGATGAAAAGTAGTTTTAGGGTTCTGAGAATTAAAGGTTCGAAAAGGGTAAAAGGAGGGCCTCAGGCCCTATTTATAGAAAAGGACCTAGGGCCCAGTCTCACTAACCAGTGCGGACCGCACAAAATGGACCGCGGTCCGCACTGCACAACTTGATTCAAAGCTTGAGAAGGCAACACTCTGCGGTCCGCACAAAATGGACTGCGGCTGCAGAGGTCCACTACGGACCGCAAAAAATATAGTGCGGCCACAGTGGTAAACTTTAGAGAGTTGCATTTTCACACTTTCTTCAGTGCGGTCCGCACAGAATGGACTGTGGCCGCACTAACAACTTGAGAGACCTGATCACTTTTCTCCACTATGTCCTGCACTGCATCAACTCAATCCTGTAACATCTCACAACCAGTTAGCCCAAAAATGAATCATACACTACAATGAAAATCAAATAAAAAGAAGAAGGAAAACACATGGGCTGCCTCCCAAGAAGCGCCTGATTTAACGTCGCGGCACGACGCATGTTATCATCCAATCATTTGAAATGCACAAGAGCCACCACATGGCTATCATCAAACTTCCCCAAATAGTTCTTGGCCCTATGCCCATTAACTCTAAAATCTTCCCCACTTTTGTTCTTTAAATCAAGAGCACCAAATGGGGTCACACACACTACTTCAAATGGTCCACTCCACTATGACTTTAGCTTTTCCGGGAACAACCTTAGTCGAGAATTGAATGAGAGCACCAAATCTCCCACCTTGAACTCCTTGCCCCGAGTGTATTTGTAATGAGGTATTTCATTTTATCCTTATACAGGGACGAACTAGAGTAGGCATGGAACCTAAATTCATCAAGCTCATTGAGTTGCTCCACCCGAAGATTAGCAGCTATATCCCAATCAAGATTCAACTTCATCAAGGCCCACATGGCCTTATGCTCTAGTTACACTGGTAGATGACATGCTTTTCCAAACACCAACCGATATGGCGACATACCAATTGGAGTTTTGTAAGCAGTTCGGTAAGCCCATAGAGCATCATCCAACTTTTTAGACCAATTGGTCCTATTGGCATTGACGGTTTTGGACAAAATGCTCTTGATCTCCCTATTGGACACTTCAACCTGGCCACTTGCTTGAGGATGATAAGGCATAGACACTTTGTGGTTGATACCATACTTGGAAAGCAAGGCATCAAAAGCGCTATTACAAAAATGTGATCCTCCATTACTAATAATTGCCCGAGGAGTGCCAAACCTTGTTAAAATGCTCTTCTTTTGAAATGCCACCACACTCCTAGCTTCATTGTTGGGCAAGGCCACCGCCTCAATCCATTTTGAGACATAATCAATCGCTACAAGAATGTAGGTGTTTCCGCACGAGCTTACAAAAGGGACCATAAAATCGATACCCCATACATCAAAGATATCCACTTCGAGAATGGTGTTTAGAGGCATCTCATATTTCTTGGAAATACCGCCCACTCTTTGACATTGATCATACCTTTTACGAGATCACTTGCATCTTTTAAAAAGGTTGGCCAATAAAAACCACTACTCAGAACTTTTGAAGCTGTCCTCGCCCCTCCATGATGGCCACCATAGGGGGAGCAATGACAAGCCTCTAGAATTCTAAATTGCTCATCCTCAGGTACACACCTCCGGATCACTCCGTCGGTGCAAATCTTGAGCAAGTATGGCTCGTCCCAATAGAAGTCCAGACTATCCCGTATGAGATTCTTACTTTGGTTAGAAGAGAGCTCACACGGGATGATGCCAGTCACAGGGAAATTAGCAATATCCGCAAACCATGGCATATCACTCATCGACACAGAAAGTAGTTGCTCGTCGGGAAATGCATCATTGATCTCTAAGCCATCACACGGCCTTCCTTCCTCCTCCAAGCGGGACAAATGATCCACCACTTGGTTTTCGCTACCTTTCTGGTCCACAATCTCCAAATCAAACTTTTGAAGTATTAAGACCCATCGCATTAGTCTAGCTTTGGAGTCTTTCTTTGTCATCAAGTATCTAAGAGTTGCATGATCAGTGTGCACTATGACTTTGGCTCCCATAAGATATGGCCAAAAATTTTCCATTGCGAACACAACAGCCAACAATTCTATCTCAGTCACCGTGTAGTTCCTTTGAGCTTCATTCATAGCCTTGCTCGCATAGTACACCAGATGAAACATTTTGTTCGCTCTTTGACCCAAAACTGCCCCAACCGCAAAATCACTCGCGTCGCACATGAGCTCGAAAGGCAAGCTCCAATTGGGTGCAGTAATGATTGGGGTGGTGGTCAACTTATGCTTGAAAAGTTAAAAGTCTTGCATACATCCCTCGTCAAACACAAACTTTGTATCCTTTTCTAGAAACTTACACAAAGGATTAACTACCTTCGAAAAGTCCTTGATAAATCGCCGGTAGAACCCCGCATGTCCAAGAAAACTTCTAACCCCCTTGACAGAAGTGGGGGGAGGAAGTCTTGAAATCACCTCAATTTTTGCTTTGTCAACCTCAATACCATTCTTCGAAATTTTATGACCCAAAACTATGCCCTCCTCAACCATGAAGTGGCATTTTTCCCAATTTAGCACAAGATTGGTGTCTTCACACCGGGCCAACACTCTATCCAACTTGTTCAAACACTCATCGAATGAATCACCCACAACACTGAAGTTGTCCAAGAACACCTCCAAAATATCTTCCACCATATCGGTGAAAATGGCCATCATACACCGTTGGAATGCTGCCGATGTATTGAACAACCCAAAGGGCATTCGAGAGAAAGCAAAGGTGCCATATGGACAAGTAAAGGTTGTCTTCTCCTGATCCTCAGGAGCTATCAAAATTTGATTGTACCCTGAATAACCATCCAAGAAACAATAGAAGGCACGTCCAGCAAGACGATCAAGCATCTGGTTGAGGAAAGGCAATGGGAATTGATCCTTGCGGGTCACCTTATTCAGCTTGCGGTAGTCCATGCACACCCTCCATCCGGTCACTGTCCGGGTTGGAATAAGTTCATTATTAGCATTGGTCACCACGGTCATACCACCCTTCTTCGGCACACATTGCACCAGAGAAGTCCATGAGCTGTCAGAGATATGATACACCACACCAGCATCTAACCACTTGATCACCTCTTTTTTCACAACTTCTTGCATTGCCTCGTTCAACCTCCTTTGATGTTCCAAGGAGGTTTTTGCATCATCTTCCAGAATAATCTTATGCATACAGAATGTCGGGTTTATTCCCCGAATAATAGCTAGAGTCCATACAATATCCTTTTTTGCTTTTTGAGCACCGCCAATGTGGCATCTACCTGCATGTTAGTAAGACAAGAGGAAAGAATAACTGGTAAAGTTGAATTAGAGCCCAAGAATTCATACCTGAGGTGTGGAGGTAGTGGCTTCAACTCCAACAACGGGGGTTACTTAGTTGAAGGCTTTGTTGGAGACGTATTTCTATTTTCAAGATCCAAAGAGAGTTTCCTAGGCTCATAAGAATAAGATCCCATTCCATGTAAAGCATTCACGTGCTCCACTCGGCCCTCATCATCATTGATATCAAGATTCAACAATACGGCCTCCAAAGGGTCTTCAACATTGATCATTGCACTAGTATCATCAATTATCACAGCCGTGACTAGATCCACAAATGAGGACACTTTGGTACAATTGGGCAGCTTCATTGACTTGCACACTGGAAAAACGACCTTTTCATCACCCACCCTGAAAGTGAGTTCCCCTACTTCCACATCTACTAGAGCCTTCCCCGTAGCAAGGAAAGGTCTTTCTAATATGATCGGAGCTTCATAGTCTACCTCACAATCCAAGATCACAAAATTAGCTGGCAATATAAATTTGTCCACCCGGACAAGCACATCATCAACTATACCCAATGGTCGCTTCATTGATCTATCCGCCATTTGCAATCTCATGGAAGTTGGCCTTGATGGCCCAATACCCAAAGTCTTGAAAACTGAGTAGGGCATCAAATTGATATTAGCCCCTAGGTCACACAAAGCTTTAGCAAAGTCTGCACTCCCAATAGTGCAAGGGATTGTGAGAGCACTGGGATCCTCCAACATTGGAGCCATTGAATGTACTATAGCACTAACTTGGTGGGTCATCTTGATAATTTCACAGTCCATGGATCTTTTCTTTGTAACCAAATCTTTCATGAATTTAGCATAGCCAGGCATTTGCTCCAAATCCTCCACCAAAGGCACATTGATGGATAGGCTCTTCATCATGTCAATGAACTTTTTAAATTGATTCTCATTCTTCTACTTGGCTAGCCTTTGAGGATAAGGTAGAGGGGGCCTAGGCAAGGGTGCCTTGACTTTTGGCGCCGGCTCCGGCATGTCAATTACGTGTTCCCTAGACGGGTTCACGTCATTTTGCGTTTCCACCTCGACATCTTGAATATCAATCCTCACTTCTTGATTCACATTCTCATCAACCACATTCGCAACCACCAAACGAATGTCATCTTCTTGCAACTCAACTTCATCACCCAAAACTTGCTTTTGTTTGGAGGCATTCACATCACCGCCTCTTCCACTCCTTGTAGTTACCACCAAAACATGATTGTTCCCACCTTTTGGGTTCACTACCGTATCACATGGTAGAGTACCCTTAGGGCGTGTATTCAAGGAGTGAGAGATTTGACCTAGTTGCACCTCCAAATTCCTAATTGAAGTATTGTGAGAACATCGGAATCCGCATTCTTTTTCATCATTTGTTCGAAAATCATTTCAATTCTACCCATTTCATTGTTGGATGAACTAGGACCCTAGGAAGGAAAAGGTGGTGGATTACTCGGCTGTTGGTACATTGGGGGCCTTTGAAATCCTTGCCCCTGATTTCCTTGGTTATTATTCCATCCACCTTGGTTGTTGTTGTTTCCACCATAATTGTTGTTGTTGCCTTGGTTCCCTTGATTGTTGCGGTTGTTATTTTGATTCCCCCAATTGTTGTTGATTGTTCCAATTATTGTTGCCATTGTTGTTGGTTACCCCAATTGCCCTGGGATCGCCATTGTTGTTGTTGGTTGGAAGAATTGCCTCTTTGGCCTTGGTAATTATTCACATATTGTACCTCTTCATTTTTCCCATCATAACAATCGCCTTGGAATCCACCACAATCATTGTCAAATTGATCTGAACTCCCTTGGTTCTGTTGACCTCTCTGTCCTCTATTGATCACAAGCATGTTAACACCCTCCATAGCATTTACTTGGCGAGGATTCTGAACTTGTTGCAACTGTGCCTTTGCTAATTGATTCATTGTCTTTGTAAGTTCTACTACAGCCTGTCCATGGTCATGTAGTTCTTTGTGCAAATGAGTGACCGTGGGGTCACCCTGAGGCACATTGGCTCTACTTTGCCAGGCGGAGGATGTGTCAACCATTTCATCAAGAATCTCACAATCTTCGTCGTAAGGCAGCTTCATGAAATTACCCCCAGCCAATTGGTTCACTATGCATTGATTCGTTGTATTGATGCCCCGATAGAAGGTTTGTTATATCATCGCCACTGTCATATCATTGTTGGGGAATTCCTTCACCATAGTTCTATATCGCTCCCAAATCTCATGCAATGGTTCGGTGGGCTCCTGCTTGAAGGCTAAGATCTCATCCTGTAGTGCTTCCATGTGCCCTGGTGAGAAGAATTTGGCAATGAACTTATCCGCCAACTCATCCCAAATTGTGATAGATTGGTTGGGAAGTCGCTCAATCCAGTCCAATGCTTTCCCCTAAGTTAGAAAGGGAAAAGCCTCAATCGAAGTGCATCCTCGGACACATTGGTTTGCTAGCTCCCCCAACAGGTATGCACGAACCCCTTGAGATGTTTGTAGGCATTTTGAGTGGGAGCATCCGTGAAGTACCCACGCTGCTCCAACAATGTCAGCATCACATTTGTTATTTCAAAATTGCCCGCCCGAATCCGGGGCGAAACAATTGCACTCGCATAGCCTTGGTTTGGAAGAACTCTAGGAGCCACTCTTCGAGGTGGCAGAGGAGGGTCTGGAATATTATCATTTGCATTGGCCTGACGGCCTCTACGTTGTCCTTGAGGTACAAGAGGCACCTCTTCATCTCCAATGTCATCTGCCTCCTCCCCCGCATTCACATTTCCAAGAGGGTCATTAGCATTTAAGGCAATTTTTGTACCTGAAGTATTGACACAAACAAATTAGTAACAAAGAAGGAAAGAAGAACAAAACACAAATCTATCTAGATAGATAGCCAAAACCGTTAACTCCACGGCAACGGTGCCAAAAAGTGATCACAGCCTACTCCGCACTACTAATTAAGTAGAGAGAGAGTGTCGGAGCAGCTCTTACCCGATTTAGGGTCGGGATCGATATCCACAGAGAGCTAGAATTTGGAATCGAGTATCTATCTAGTGTAGAATTGTGTATGTGTTCTTAATTACACTTCTATTCATTTTTGGGGTTTTTGTTTACTTCTACTATTATCAAACTACAAATGGTAATTGCAACTAAATTATGCTATGAGTTATAATGCTACGAGTTGTTCAAATAGGTTTAAAAGGCACTAGGGTAGTGACTTCCGCCTAGGTGGTAAATTGAGGGGTACTTGAATCTAAGGCACGTTTTTAGGGAGTATGATATAACCGTTGCACGACTTTACCCACTCTACACCTCTCGGTGGTTCGAGTGATTTTGCCCGAACTAGCTTTCTCAAGACCAATTGGGTATGCAAATTTGTTCAAGCAACTAGGGTTCAAGTCGGGTATTACTCTTGAGTACGCCCCAATTCCTTGTTGGACCAATTTCAGAGATTAGGCTCTCTTTCTCAAGAAGAGCTCAAGTCAACTCAACACAAACTAGTGTTTGCAACCACTAATTCAGCAATTTACCATGAAATATGCCCAAATAACACACCATAGTCAATTCAGCCCTAAATTACAAGACCCATCAATTGCCCACATTAGGGTTGAGCCAGAACCCTAGCTTATGGGTCTAGCTACTCATATTTAAAGAAGAAAAGCAAGAAATAGATGAAGATAAACTCATATTAATTAGTCACTAAGTTAATAACAAGATTCAATGATGAAAAGTAGATAAAATTGCCCAAAATGGCTTAGAAAGTCGAACCCATGAGCGCAACTGCTTAATTACAATATCTGATACCCTAAAAATGGAAAAAGAAGCTATTTATACTAGGCTGAAAAATCTGGACAAAAATGCCCCTATAGGGTTAGTGCGGACCGCACAAAATGGACCGCGGTCCGCACTAAGGCTTTGGACTTGAAAATCAGTTCTCTGAACCTTGGCATCGCGGACCGCAGAGAATGGACTGCGGCCGCGGAGGCTTCTAGTGCGGTTCGCACAGAATGGACAGTGGACCGCATTGGCTTGAAAACTCAAAACTGGCATTCTCTGAATCTTGGCTCTACAGACCGCACAGAATCAAGTGCGGTCGCATTGGTCTCAGTACGGACCGCACAAATCCTAGTACGGTTGCATTCCTTTTTTGCCATGGAATCGACCTCTCTGAGTCTCCTAGTGTGGACCGCACAAAGTGTTGTGCGACCGCACTGGGCCTATTTTGCCTGAACTTGTCTTGTCTTTGGCACTTGTGCAAGTTTCACTCCTTTTGAGCTGATCTTTGACATCTTGTCCTTTTGTTGATCAAACCTGCAATCAAGTACAACTTGTGAGCCTTTTTGGGACTATTTTGTATGAATTTCTAATCAAAGCATAAGCAAGAAGGAGTATAAAATGCGTCAAAATCCCTAGTTATCACCTGGATTTGAGGACAACAAGCAAACTTGTTAGCGATTAAGGTCTTAACAGATAGGCAACCGCACGTTGCGGATGCAACGCACCTAAACAGTTATCCCTTTTTATCATGCATTCAAATGGCTGCTTGCGTCATCCCGGCTTTCAGTAATTTTCATTTTGTAACTTCTCTCTCTCTCTTTCTTTTCATTCTTGCTTTTCTTTGCCTAGTTCTTGTCTTTCCTTTTATTCTCTCATTTTTCCTCACAATTTCCTTGTTTTCTCTCTCTCTCCTTTTTCTTCATTTTCATTTTCATGGTTATGATCGAATCCTATGGGGATTGCCTACGTATCATGACGCCGTATGAATCAAACAAAGCGTAGTTTTGGGAATATGTGTGAAATAAATAGAAATAAAATAAAATAAAATAAAAGCATTTTCTGGGGTTTTCAAATTTCATAAAACAACATAAAATAAAGCATCTTGATTACAACAACTTCCCCTAAAAATTTAAACATAAAGACCTACAGACTCGATGAGTGGACTGACAACATCAAAAGAAAACAGAAAATATAGACTCTGACAATACAGTCTGGAAAACAAATAGACTTGAATAAACAAAGTCAAGAATACATGAGTGTTTCAACTTCTGCTCTAGTTGGCCTTGCTGCGGGCCTTTGTGCCATGTCCTCTTGGAGGCGAAACAAGTCATTCATGATCTGTCGGACAAAAATCATGACAGAAGCGAAGAACATGGATCTGGTCATGTCTTCACACTCGTTGCATTTCATCACAATGTAGTTCGCAATTCTCCTAACCCTTTCTCTGATAATGCCCTTCTCCTGCAGCAGTCGTCCAATCTGCTGAGATCTGTCACCCAAAACCTGTTCGCCTGCATGGTTTTGATCTTGAAGCTGCTGAAGGTCTTTCTCTAGCTGTGCCACCAGGGCATAACAGTGTTCCATTTCTGCTTTAAAGTCTCTTGCCTGCTTGGCCATTTCTTTTTTTAAGGACAATGACCTTTTTCTTCATATTCATCATTCCTTTGTCATACTTCTCCTTCATTTGTCGAACGAAATTGGCTCGTCCCTCCGCATTCTTAGCTAACTTAGCTCGGGCCTTTACTAGCTATGCTTCAGTCTTTTGCAAATCGTCCTCAAAATCACGTACCTTTTGTGTCAGGTTATAGATGAGCTTCTCGTCTGTTTTGCTCCTACCTGGGTTCTCAATTTCTATTCACATTTTTCGAACTTGGGCTCGGAGAGCTTCATTCTCTTGGGCCAACTTTCTGTTCTCACCTTTGGCTTCTTATGCTTGGAGATCGCGATTGAATTCCATGTTTCTCAGCTTCTCTTTCAAGGCGTGAATCTTGGCTTGATATTCCTTTTCCTTCTCTCCCCAGGCCATCCTTTCTTGGATTTTGTTATCGAAAGCTTGAACATGAGGTCTTTTGGCAGGCCTCTCAGGCTCAGGCTCAGGCTCTGGCTCGCTGTTTACATATGACCTTTTCTCAAACCAAGCAGCATAATTTTGATCCATTTCCCCATTTGCAACATCTGATACCTGGGTGCCATTTTTCAGATACCGGCATCCATTCCAATCCTGATGAACTAAAGCCTCAGGCAATGCAGCTTATGGATGTAGTTTAATGACCTGGGTGGTTAGATCTTCATCTTCGAGCACAATCTGATACCTACCTAACTGCCTTAAAACCCTCTGCGACGCATATGGCTGGATACTCCTCACACCCATCAATCTTAGGTAACCCTTGGTAGCCGTCATGTATATGGCTTCTGTCATCGAGAGCCATCCTATAGTCCACTTAACCTGGCTTGATTTGAGAGCTTTCAAGTGGGAGATCCATGCTTCAAACTCTTTCGGCATGTTGTAATCCTTTACCCTTTCCTTGTAACTGATAATGAAGTCATTCGGGCTCGAACCATAGCTCAAGAATCTGGGGTGATGGCGAAGATGCTCGATCAACCACATTTGTAGGAGGATATTGCAACCTTCAAAGAACTGAGCCCCAGCTTTGCATAATGTCAATGCTCGATATATATTCGCCAGCACTAACGGGACAAGTGTATAATCTTCCTTGGTAGTGAGGATTTGTGCAATTCTAACCATACGAGTATCCATCGTCCCTTCCTCATTTGGAAAAACCATGATCCCCAAAAATGCCACAATAAAAGAGAACCGGCGATGGATTTGCCAAAGGCCTTTATCTTGTTTGTTGGTCAAACCCTTTTCATGGTTCTCAAACCCATCTGAGTGTCCAAACCTGAAGTACGGAAAATGGAAAGAACAACACCCTTTGCTTACATGGGTTTTCTTCATCTGTTTATTGATATTTAAGAGGTCAAAGAACATGTGCACCGAAGGAGCCCTCGGAAATATAAGGTTCTGCTTTCTCAAATCCCGGCCATACTCAATGTACCCGTCCATTTCCTCCAAAGAAGGGGTGATCTCGAAGTCTGAGAAACGAAAAACATTATGGATGGCGTCCTAGAAAGTTACCAAAGCCTTGATTAGGTCGTCCCGTGGCTTGATCTCCAAAATTTTTATAAGAGCACCCAACTGTCTTTTCACCCACTTCTGACCATCTTCATCTAGATCATTCCACCACATGCAGCTGCAACTGAGCCTGTTTCCTGACCACTTCTAACGAGTTCTAGGCAATGTTCATTTGTGAAAGGTCCTGGACAGTATTCATTTGTACCTGTGGAGGGTTAAGGTCAGGGTTGATTCTGGTGGACCTTTTAAAATAGGTTTTCCAATTTCTTGACGAAAAATCAATGGACCATGACTCCTTCCCCTCTATGCTATTTTTAGCAAAGTGACTGTGACAACCCGGTCGGTCGTCTAAGAATTAATGCCTCGATCCTCTATTAACTGCTTTCCCAAAGTTTATTTCTGCCATTTTGAATTGCCGGGATGTTCGGTATTGAGTTTCGGAGAGTTCTAGGACACTTTGTCCCTAAATGAGAGCCTAAGTGTTGGAAAGTTGACCGTAGACAGAGCAGTGTGAAGACGGCCTCGGAATGGAAATCTGATGGTTTCGTTAGCTCCGTTGGGTGATTTCGGGTTTAGAGGCGTGGTCGGGTTATGTTTTGGAGGTCCGTAGCTAATTTAGGCTTGAAATGACGAAAAGTTGAATTTTGGAAGTTTCCGGTTAGATAGTGAAATTTTGATCCGAGGGTCGGAATGCAATTCCGAGAGTTGCAGTAGTTCAGTGATGTCATTTGGGATGTGCGTGCAAAATTTCAGGTCATTCGGACGAGGTTTGGTAGACTTTTTGGTCGAAAATGTGTTTTTAGAGTTTTTATTCCTAAGCTTGAATACGACAAAAATGGGTGTTTTGATGTTGTTTTTAGCGTTCCGAAGGTTGGAACAAGTTTGAATGATGTTTTAGGATTGGTTGCCAGGTTTGGTTGAGGTCCCGGGGGCCTCGGGTGTGTTTCGGATGCTCAACGGGTCATTTTTGGAACTTGTTGAATTGCAGAAAATCTGGAACCTGGTTTCCTTCATCGCGTTCGCGACCTTTCCTCCGCGTTCGCGTAGAATAATTCCGGAGGGTGATCAAATTGTTCTTGGCGATCGCATTGATTGGTTCGCGATCGCGGAAGTCTGTTCTTTCGTTTTTCGCATTCATGTTCCTCTTCCGCGTTCGCATAGTAGAATTGGAGCTGGTGGTTCAGTGGCCCTTTTACCCTTCGCGATCGCGTGGCCTAGTTCGCGAACGCGTAAGCCTCTCCTTTTCCTCTTCCGCGATCGCATATATCCTGTCGCGTTCGCATAGTCCAATTCAAGGACCTTCAATTTTTCCTCTTCGCGATCGCAGGCCTCCTTTCGCGATTGCTATGCACAAAATATCTGGGCAGATTTCTTAAAATCCCAATTCGAGGGTTTATGCCTATTTTCATATTTTCGAATTTGGAGCTCGGGAGGGGCGATTTTTGAAGACTTTTGCACCTGGGTAACTTGGTTAAGTGATCTCTACCAAACATAGATCAATTTCCATGATTCCTAACTTAAATCTAACCTTAAATTTCAAATTTGGTGGAAAAATTTGGGAAAAATTTGATAAACTTCATAGGCCGAATTATTCGGTTTTGATTGGGTTTATGAAATCCAATTTGAGAGATTCTTATACGAATAGACTCGTGTGAGTGCGAGGATTCTGAAAATGTAAATTTTACCCGATTCCAAGACGTGGGCTTGAGGGGCGTTTTGGTCATTTTACATAATTTCACGTATTAGCTTAGAATTTAATTGTAGAATCAGTTACTCGAAGTATTATTTACATTATGCAATTGAATTAAATAGATTTGGGCCATTTGGAGTCGAGTACTCGTGGCAAGAACGTGGTCTCGAGTTGATTTTGAGCCGGTTCGAGGTAAGTGGCTTGTCTAACCTTGTGTGGGGGACCTTTTCCCCTTAGGATTGATATTGTGGTAATTTAAATGCCTCGTACGTGATAAACGTCCAAATCCACTACTAAAAAGTAATAGACACGGTCGCATGCAATATAATTTACCCAACTATGAGTCGGGGTCGAATCCCACAGAGAACAATGCGTAGGCGATTAGGCATGTAAGAAAATTATCGATTATCGCGCAATGCCAAACACTAAGAATTTTGGTTTGAAAATGTTTATACCTAAATGCGGAAATGAAAATTAACCTAGAAAGCAAGTAGAATGATCAATGGCTACAAGTATGGTTGCATCGGGAATTACACTCAAGTAACGATCCAATGTATTTCACGATTTTACAAATATGAGCGAGTTTATGTTAATTAGCCACGGATAATAATTCTTAATTAGCTTCTTCCGAAGACTAACAAGACTTCCTAATTGAATTATCCCTAAAATAATTAGAAGATTAAGCACACCCGGAATGGCTACAAGTAGTTCAATCCTATCCCTAGGTAGAATCTATAAAATGAGGGTTAATGCCTCAAGTTCTTGTTAATTAATCTTTTCCAACCCCAAATTATCTTTCCCAAAATCAATTCGAAATTAATGGGCGAGTCTTAGGGTTAGCTAATCCCTTTGGAAACATTAAAGAACAAGAATAATTAAAGTAACAGTAACTCACTTCATAAATATATAAAAATCATTCAATACATAAGCACAACAAGGTATTTAATCCACACTTTAAATATGAATACTTCAATAAACAAGGTTCAAGTGTTGGAAATAAATACTACACACTTAAATATTCAATAAAAAGCAAGGAAATGAAGAAATAAACATAAATGGGTAAGAAAATCTTAACCACAAGCTTCAATCTTCAAGACCAAGTGTGTGTGCAAAACTCTAGCTTCAATAAATGTTCTCTCTAGTCTATGAGAACTGAAAATAAGCCAAAAGATATGCAAAAGATCTGCTTGGACGAGTATAAAAATGATTTGGGATGAGAAATTATGTCCAATCTGCCCCAGGTCTGATGCTCGATTTCCGCACCTACGGAAGAACCATCGCAGGTGCTGCTCCGCATAAGCGGAGATCTCATCACAGAAGCAAAAATCGAAATCATGCAAAGCTCCGCAGAAGTGATGCCAATGTCGCGGAAGCGACATCGCTGAATCGATACAATAACCGCAGAAGCGGTTTCTCCATTCTCAGCCAATTTCGCAAAAGCGGTTCGCTCTTCGCAGAAGCTTGATCGCTTCTGTGCTTTGTCCTCCGCAGAGGCGGAATTTCTCAATCCATACCTTAACCGCAGAAGCGTTTGTATTTATGCAGAAACGGGGTTGCTTCTGCGAGCAAACTTCCGCAGAAGCGGAATCACTGGGAGTTTTGCACTGTTTCACTCTTTTTAGCTCAATTCCGCTTCAATTCAACTCAAATCACCTCGTAGCATCATGTACCTGAAAATCTAACAATAACCACCATAAACAACCTCATTTTATAATTAAAAGGACATAAAAGCTAAGGAAAAGAGGCTAGAATGAGTGGTAAAATCACCACTCATCAACACCCCCAACTTAAAGCTTTTGCTTGTCCTCAAGCAAATCAAAACCAAAACTTCAATGAGGATTCACCATTTACAACACAAGTGGTATTGCTATTATTTACATATCACATTCTCCAATTTAAACACCATACTAATGGATTTGGTTGGTACGAACAACTAGGCTCAAGTATGCACATCTTTCCCGAATGACTCCCTCATAAAGATAAACAACTTCAAGAACGTGCGCGGAAGTTTCAAAATATTCAAGTGATAAAAATAAGCCTCAAGAAGTGACTCAAAAGCACTAGTTCACTACAAATGCTCACTTTACTCAATTTCACCAATCTTTCCTAATTCATGTGCCCTCACAAGAAAGAAAGTCCCAAAATCACTATATTTACAATACAACATAAGGGACAAATTTTTCAAAAACACTCACTCTCACAAAGAACTTCAAGTGTTACAACATTTCATACCATAAGCTTGCCCTTATTTTAATTCATCACTTATTCAAGAATGTTCGGTTGGAGGTCCCATAAGGACTTTTTAAGCTTGTAATGTAGGTTTAGGAAAGGGTTGGATAAACATTTGGGTACAAGTGACTTCACCCTCCTTGAACACTACTCACAAGTTTCCTTCTTTTTGCACTTTGATTCTCTTCAACTCACATAGCCTCATTGGCTTCTAGTTCCCAATATAGAACCACCTTACATACCTCTCTGATTTTCTTCAAGGCTCCATAATATATATATACAAACAATTCTCTTTTTTTTTAATACACATTTTTCTTTTGGAGCTTGATTGATTTAATACGAACACTTTGAGGTATATGATCCTACACTCAATGTACAACCTTACCAATTTTTACTTTAGCACCACACCCCCAACTTAGGCTTTTAGCCTCATTCTCAATGTTCGAGGAGGGACGGGTTCAAAAGAGGGAATTATGTTTCAAGAAGGTCAAAGGTTTGTAATGAGTTGGCCAAAGAAAAAGGTTTCAAGGCTCAAATAGGGTACTAGTGATATTATTTAAGCAAGGTAAAGCTTGAAAGGCTAAAGAGGTTTTCGTAAATAAAACAAAGAATGCCAAAGATCATTCCTCCAACCAAACATACTATCATTAGCATCGAAAGACCAACCGGGCAAGTTTTAGATGATAGAAGTAAACACAAGATTTATTTCAACAAACACTAACACACATGGCATATGAATTAATCAAGACGGATCAATTTTATTTTCTAATAATGGTATCTAGAGCAATATTCAAACTAGTGGGCAAAAGAGTCACTAAAAGAGCCAAAACTTTATCACAAGAATTATTTCGGAGGGGTATTCTTAATTCACCATTTACATACAAGAGACTAATTTTATTACTACCCAATAATCCAAAAGCCTCATCCTAACAAAACAAGACTAATTCCCTTATGAAAGTTGTCAATCTATCCATCATCGGGAAAAGTCACCCGGTTCACTTCAAAAGTGTTCCTTGGGAAAGAACCGTAGCATGAAGAAAACCTAAGGAATTTTTATTTTAGGAAATAACAATAAAAGAAAAGAAAACTACTACAAAGGATACTAAAATAGAAGAAGCTAATACTACTAAAAAAAATATAGGCTATAAGAAGAAAATAAATAACGAAAGAAAAATAAAAACACAAACACGACTAATCAATACCAAGCCCGGCAAGGGCACACAATATACAAAACAGCATAATCACAAGCCCGGCAAGGGCATGCAGTATCCATAGCATAAATATAAGCCCGGCAAGGGCACATAATCTCAAACCATGAATACACTACAATAGCCGCCCCCAACTAAAACATTGCAGTGTCCTCACTGCACAATATCAAATATAAAGCATAAAATAGTTGAGGGTCTCTGAGGGTCTCCCTGAGGTCTGCATCAGACTAGCAGACAGTGGGAGGATGGTTAATCAATGTTGTGCTGTGCTCGTGACCCCATCATCCTCTGTCTCCTCATCGTCATCATCATCATCACCACCACCACTAGCAGTCTCGGACATGAAGGAATACTCATCGCTATCATCTTGGGCCTCTACTGGTATCTTCTTGTCTGGGTTTCCCCACTTGAAGATAGCCTTGATGCCTCTCCACATTTTGATCATGAGTTTGCCCTTCTTCTTGTTCTTCTTCTTCTCCTTCTCAAAGTCTGACTGAAGGGTGGCATGTGCCTTGGCCAAAGTGCTGTAGGCCCCCTCTATTCTAGTCACGGATGCAGCCATCTTCTCAATTTGCTCAGTTTGACTCTTCTGTGCATCCAAGTAACTCTGCATGTCATCCCTAGAGAATTATGAAGGCCCAGGCTGGGAGGATGAGGGCCCACTCGAAAGCTGTGATACTAACTCCCGAATAGATGCAAGCTCGGAGTTTAGTATCCCGAATGGTCCCTGTGCAGCTGCCTGTGAAGACTCTGAAGCAGTAGTAGTGAAGTTGACTTTTCTCTTTTTGCTCTTGACCACGCTCCCCTCTCCGGTTACTCTCAAAGGATGAAAAGGTTTGTCAGCAGGTAGCCACCGATCGGTGCCACGTGCCTCAACCTCTGCTCTGGTGCATAGCTGAGTGATCAGTGAAGGGAACATCATCCCTGCATCCTTATCTCTCAAGTACTCCCTCATCTCTCGCAGAATGTAGTATCTGAGATTCACAGGAATGTCGTCCAATAGACATGCAATAATCAATGCTCGAGGGTAGGAGACATCTGTAACATTTCCGCACGGAGAGACTGTTGCACAGGATGTATAGCCACATCTTTGCCTCAGCAGTGAAGTCAGTTGATTTGAGCCCTTTCCTCTTGTTTCCCCATTTGTCTCTCAAGTGCAGAGGGAAGAGTTTGGATACAAGCCATGCTCCATTTTCACAATAATCTTTTTCTTGCATTGGCTCTATCGGATAGCTCGGAATGCCAAGGGTGTCATTTAGTTGCTCGTCCCGAACCTTACCAATCTCCCTCTGATGACTAATTGTGGGCTGTCAAAATTTGTGTGCTTGAGGTTGGCATAAAAGTCACGAACCCACTCCTCATTGGCTTTGCAAGGAGTGGGTATGAAGCAAGACCATCCTAATGAGTTGAGTCGGGCATAGAAATCTGGAAGTTTTTCTGCCAACTTGTCATCATGTATGCCGTTTTCAAGAATTATCTTTCTCGTGACGAGGTCGTCCAAATATCGACGCTGACATGCAGCAGACATGAAGCGCGATTCATCAAAAGGCTCATCAATCTCTTCTTGAATTTCCCGTTGTGTTCCGCTCGTGTTTGGGTTCATTTTAACTTGAAACACCTACAAAAAATCAACACAAGATCAGTCGGGAAATAGAATCATGTTAAGCAATTCAAAACACTGCAATTAAGCCAAAAAATTAGGTTGAACGGGCCCGGGAAGTAGCAGTTGCAGAGCTACTGGTTTTGCAAAAGTTACCCAGTTTTCGCTTCTGTGGAATTTGAACCGCATAAGCGATTCCGCTTTTGCGGAAATTTTCTCGCTTCTGCGTTTTTTTTTTATATTTTTCCAGTTTCCGCTTCTGCAGAATTTCACCCGCAGAAGCGATGTCGCTTCTGCGAAAATTTTCCCGCTTCGGCGGTTTCTGTCATCTTCTTCCCAATATCACTGACCCGAATTTTTTTTTTTTTTTATTTTCCACCAAAATTTTTGGCATCTAAATTCAAAATTGATGCAATACATGAGAACATGATTCAATGGAGACTAATTTTGCGATGTTTAGCAAGAAAATTGCATTCAAGCATTATATCGAACACATTGTGAGCAAGTTAAAATGTATTCTTTTTCGCACAAATCGGGTACTCAGACTTCCACGATTTTCCTCAGCTTAACAGCACACACATGACTACACTCAACCATATTCCCTCACCTCTTAAAGCTAACAACAATAATTCAAAACAAAAAGAAAAAACAACCAGAAAATTAAACAAAATAAAGAAAAAACTGTTGGCTTAGAAGAAGTAGAGAGAATGTAAGGCAAGAGATGAAGATTAGAGGGCATTACCTGAGTTTGTGCAAGAGAAAGGAATTACGAGCAAGCTTCTTTGAATTTTGGAGATTTTTTTTTCGTTTTTGGGGAGTTAGGGCAGGGGGATATAGTGTGGGAGTGTTTTTTAGCAAATGAACCGTTTCAAAATTGTTTTAACACTCAAAACCTGGGCGACTTCCGCTTCTGCGGATATTTACCGCTTCTGCGGAGTTGCTTCAGCGGCTAGAGGACCGCTTCTGTGAGGTCTTGCGCTTCTGCGGTTGAACGTCCGCTTCTGCGTGACCGCAGATGCGGTCTAAAGACACAGAAACGGTTATAGCAGAGGATTTTGCACAGTTTTCTGCAGCTACTGGTTTTGACCCTCCGAACCACTCCGACCTGTTCACATCGACTCCAAAAAATCTAAAAATTGGCAGATTAGTCAAAAATAATATTCTAAGCTATTCTAGAAAAGAAAATTTCAAAAATGACTAAAAATTTTGAAAAACGATGGGTTGCCTCCCACCAAGCGCCGCATTTAACGTCGTGGCACGACGCAACTCAACATTACCACTTTTCTCGCCACTTGGATGATATGAACTGGGCACCTAGCTTGGCATCAAGCTTGTGACCACGAGCGATGGGGGGTGGTAAGTTGATGATCGAGCCAAGCCTTAAATTTCTTCATTTTGCATTTCTTGGCTCTCAAGTGAGGAATGTCATTTTGCTTTCTTGTTTCCTCACATTGTAAGATGCATGGCATGAGTTTTTCCTCCTCGCAGTCCTTCATTGATTCATGTGGTTCAACTTCCATGTGACCACACAATTCCAATGTTGAAAAATGCTTGGAATGTGTCTTTAAACCTCCAACTTGCAATTTTTCTATTTTGACATCCTCTTCTTCCCCCGGACTAGAGTCGATCTCAACCACATTTGCATTTATACCGGTTGACTCTAATTCCATATTTTTATCGGCATCATTAGTACTCATGGAGTCGGTTGGCGGATGTTAAATTCTTGAATCCTCGAAGTAAAGCTCACTTTCTTCCTCGGAATTGGACTCTTCTTGGCTTTCTTCCACACTCTCAAGTTGGTGCGCATAGTGAGCCTCAACTAATATTTGCATTTGATCTTCCAAAGTGCGGATGTGTTCATCATTGTATTTCAAGCCTTGTTTCAAGTCCTCGAGTGCAAAGTTGTGCTTCTCCTCATTTTCAAGAATGGTCTCCAACATGAGCATCATTTTCTCATTTTGAGCATTTGAGAGTTCTTCTTGGTTTTGATCAAGTGCCAAAGAAGGATTTTCACTTTCAATCTCCAAAGATGGTTCTTGGCTTTCATTCACTTCCGAGGTTTTTTGAACCCTTAAGGCTTCGATCATTTCATCTATTTGGGAGTGCAATCTTTCAAGCGCCAAGTCATTTTGGAGACTATTCTCCAAAAGCTCCTCCAAGGCATTTTGCTCCTTGTTGCCTTTTTCAAGTAAACACTCCAACATAAGCTTGAACTCTCCATTTTGGCCATGCTCAACTTCTTCCACTTCCGTAGCCCTATAATTCTCATCACAAAAAGTAGAATCATCATAGTGGGGGCTTGGGGAAGGGAAGGACAAATATGCACAAATACTCCAACCATGGGGTTGAGATTGTGCGCACAATCCACCCCCGGGAGAATTTAAATAATTTTGCCACGAGTGTGGTCCTCCACAATAAGGACAAGGGTCATCAAAATATGAACAATTACCATTCGACCAATTTTTATTGTACGATGCCATTTTTCAAAACTAAGCAAATAAAAAAGAAAAATAGACCAAGGTAAGAAAAATTAATTACACAAATATTCACAAGTTTGGACCAAAGCACTTTCGCTTACTTCTCAAACAACCTAAATTACGCCAAATTGTGTCCCGACAACGGCGCCAATTTTGATAACGTCCAAATCCACTACTAAAAAGTAATAGACAGAGGTCGCATGCAATATAATTTACCCAACTATGAGTCGGGGTCGAATCCCACAGAGAACAATGCGTAGGCGATTAGGCATGTAAGAAAATTATCGCTTATCGCGCAATGCCAAACACTAAGAATTTTGGTTTGAAAATGTTTATACCTAAATGTGGAAATGAAAATTAACCTAGAAAGCAAGTAGAATGATCAATGGCTACAAGTATGGTTGCATCGGGAATTACACTCAAGTAACGATCCAATGTATTTCACGATTTTACAAATATGAGCGAGTTTATGTTAATTAGCCACGGATAATAATTCTTAATTAGCTTCTTCCGAAGACTAACAAGACTTCCTAATTGAATTATCCCTAAAACAATTAGAAGATTAAGCACACCCGGAATGGCTACAAGTAGTTCAATCCTATCCCTAGGTAGAATCTATAAAATGAGGGTTAACGCCTCAAGTTCTTGTTAATTAATCTTTTCCAACCCCAAATTATCTTTCCCAAAATCAATTTGGAGTTAATGGGTGAGTCCTAGGGTTAGCTAATCCCTTTGGAAACATTAAAGAACAAGAATAATTAAAGTAACAATAACTCACTTCATAAATATATAAAAATCATTCAATACATAAGCACAACAAGGTATTTAATCCACACTTTAAATATGAATACTTCCATAAACAAGGTTCAAGTGTTGGAAATAAATACTACACACTTAAATATTCAATACAAAGCAAGGAAATGAAGAAATAAACATAAATGGGTAAGAAAATCTTAACCACAAGCTTCAATCTTCAAGACCCAAGTGTGTGTGCAAAACCCTAGCTTCAATAAATGTTCTCTCTAGTCTATGAAATGTCCAATCTGCCCCAGGTCTGATGCTCGATTTCCGTACCTGCGGAAGAACCATCGCAGGTGCGGCTCCGCATAAGCGGAGATCTCATCGCAGAAGCGAAAATCGAAATCTTGCAAAGCTCCGCAGAAGCGATGCCGAAGTCGCGGAAGCGACATCGCTGAAGCGATACAATAACCGCAGAAGCGGTTTCTCCATTCTCAGCCAATTTTGCAAAAGCGGTTCGCTCTTCGCAGAAGCGTGATCGCTTCTGCGCTTTGTCCTCCGCAGAGGCGGAATTTCTCAATCCATACCTTAACCGCATAAGCGTTTGTATTTACGCAGAAATGGGGTCGCTTCTGCGAGCAAACTTCCGCAGAAGCGGAATCACTGGGAGTTTTGCACTGTTTCACTCTTTTCAGCTCAATTCCGCTTCAATTCAACTCAAATCACCTCGTAGCATCATGTACCTGAAAATCTAACAATAACCACCATAAACAACCTCATTTTATAATTAAAAGGACATAAAAGCTAAGGAAAAGAGGCTAGAATGTGTGGTAAAATCACCACTCATCAGTACGTGAGATGACGAGCGTGTACTTGTGCTAATTTTTTGAAATCCAGCTTTTCATTGAAAATAGCCTTAAATTGTGTTCTTCCTTTTTCTTACTTACGTTGTTTGGAAATTGAACTGCTGTAGCCTAGAGAAGCATGTCCACTTGTCTAAATTGCTCTATTTGCCTTAACTGCCTAAATTGTATTAAGTGCACCATGCTAGGCTAAGATTACCTGCTTCACTTTGATATGAAATTGATTGGGTTGAATTCTTGTGTTGCTGCATGTTTACTTTAGGACTACGGGACGGTATCCCGAGAGCTCCCCTGTATGTTTACTTCGGGATTACGGAACGGTATTCCGGGAGATCCCCCATTTTTACTTTGGGACTACGGGACGGTATCCCTGGAGCTCCCATGTATGTTTACTTTGGGACTGCGGGATTGCATTCTAGGAGATCCCCCTACTCATTTATGAGTTGGACTACGGGACTGCACCCGGGAGATCCATTGGATATGGTATTTCTATTTGGGGACTACAGGACTGTATCCTGGGAGATCCCCGGTTGTTATCTTAGAGCTGAGCTGTATTCTCTTACTGTGTCTTACTTGCCTCTGTGATAGTTGTTGTTGTCCTTTATATCTTGTGTTACTTATTTACACTGTTTATTTCACACTGTTAACCCTCATATGTCATTTAACCTCAGTAGGGCCCTGACCTTCCTCGTCACTACCCACCGAGGTTAGGCTTGGCACTTACTGAGTACCGCTGTGGTGTACTCATGCCCCTTCTACGCATGTTTTTCATGTGCAGCTCCAGGTACTTTCGCTCAGTCTTATCATCCTTGAGGCGAGGCGCTTCTGTAAAGACTTCAAGGTATATCTACCGCTTCCATAGACCGAGGAGTCTTTTTCTATTCTTGCTGTTTAGTACTAGCCCTTCTATATTTTTCAGTTCTTGTTAGACATTCTGGAGTTAGAGTTATGTAGTACTTCTTAGCTTGTGATTCATGGGTTTCCAGGTCTTGGATTTATGTGTTGGTTTTTTAGCGTTAAATATGGATTTTGCCGAGCAACACATTTTACACACTGGTTATTTCTTATTTCTGTTTTAAATTGTTTTACTTCCGCAAATTTTTGGTTTCTGTTCCGCAATTTAGGCTTACCTAGTTGTAGAGACTAGGTGTCGTTACAATGGTTCACGGAGGGCGAACCGGGGTCGTGACAAGTTGGTATCAGAGCTCTAGGTTCATAGGAGTCATGGATCACAAGCCGGTTTATTAGAGTCTCGCTGATCGGTACGGAGACGTCTGTACTTATCCACGAGAGGCTATGTAATTGTTAGGCGAATTCCACTTCTTGATTTCCTCATCGTGCGACTTGATTCCTTGAGGCTTATGCCCTTGTTTCCTTCCTACTCAATCTTACGCGATGCGAACCGCTTGTTATAAATCGAGAATTGAAGAATTGTAATGTCACTACAGATGTGGTGCGGGATGTTTCTCCCGGTATAGTTGGGTGAGCTATTGTCATCGCCTTGCGGAAGGATTTTTCTATCGTTTTGGCTTGATAGTTGTGCTCCTAAGAGCTTGGAGGCTATGCACAGGTTGCTATGATGCTCGCGATTGGTTACGCACAGTATTGACTTGATGGTAGGAGACTTGCCTATGTGTTGGGGCGGTGAATGAGTTGAAAGAAAATCTACTCAGTGCACGATTCAGAGATATGATATTTCACTTCCGGCGAAGGAAAAGCAATTGGCCTATGAATGTCCAGATTTGGGGTGATGGAGTAACGAGACTTGGTAAATTCGAGCATGGTGGAATTTTTATCTACGATGTAGTGTCGTCGTCCTTGATTGTATGTGTTAAGTTCGCCGGTGTTATGGTCTTCTGCAATTCACCCTTGGGGTAGGATATTGTGAAATAATATTGGAGAAAAGACTATTGGATATCGCGCGGTGCGGTAGTTCAGGATTGAATCGGTGTTTCTAATGTCGACGGCTCGAGAAAGATGATCTCAAGAAAGGTTTAAAGTTAGCAGCGAATTGTGGGTTCAAGTGCTACGAAGATAGATTTTATTAAGGCAACAACTGAACAGCAAAGGATGAGGAAAGACATGTGGGGAGTGTCAGGCAGTGGTTAAAATTTCTAGAAGGCCAGGTATAAGAAGCAAAGGTCGAGTGGTCGATTGGAGGGGTAAGTTCCGCCAAAGTGGGAGAGTGGCGGATTTGCATATGGGCTTTGTGCTAGGATTACTACGCACCTTAAGGAAGAGTTTGGAATGACTTGGGAATTTTAGTGATTGATGATTGGGGGCTACACATTTAAATTGAGTATTGGGCTATTATGCGGCAGGAGATTCGATATAACGGAAAGGAGATACTTGAACTGAAGGAGGATACAACTTAACTTTGAATTGGAAGGATGTTGCCGCACATTTAATTGATGTCCACGAGGGGTGAATGGACTTGTGCAGCTAGAGAGTGAGCTTGGATTCAGGATTTATGCCTTGTAAAGAGGCGGGTTTCAAAGGAAGTGATTCTGTCGGGTGCTTTGTCAAGAGGATATTCATGTGCTAGAAGATTCATGGAGTTGATTATATTCGGGGCCAAGTCAGAGCGGGTGGCTCTCAACAACGGTCCTAGTGGATTCAAAGGAGCAAAGCGTGGTGCCAAATGATTTCGAGCCTACGGTTAAGAATCAAGCTTTGTAGCAGCTTATGAGAAAAGGCACATAATGTTCTATGATGTTTTGACTCGCAGTGTAGCATTTGGGAGGTATGAAATGGTTCGTGGGATTTGAGACAGCATGGTCTCGTGATTCAAGGTCACTTGGGTTGAGTGCGGATGGAGTGTGTTATGTGTTGAATAGAGTTATTATTATTTCTAAGGCAATCAAGAATTAATTTGGGAGAAGATAGATTGGTTAGCCATAGTTGAGTTGGCATATTGGTGGTAGTGATCTTTTCCTTCAACGTGATCAAGTTATGCAAGTGATTTGTGACGACACGTGTGAGGTTAGTCGACCGCCATAATTGATGTTATTCAAAAGTATTCCACTGTTATGGCCTATCATGTGTAGGCGGATCCCGGAAGGGCTATGGTGGCTTGGACCACTACTTAGAGATTTGCATATTCTACGGTTATGAGAATTCACCTGTGTGTTGCTATGGTTCTCCTGAAGTGAGTTAAGTGAAAAGTTTTATATGATGAAGTGTTAATCTATTAGTGGTTACGGAGTTATGATGAAAATCATGTTCTATCGTATATTGGCATGTTGGTGCAGTGTGTGGTATGGTATTTGAAGTGCGGATCAAGTTTGCAATTCGATGTTGCAGGGATGTCGCGAGCTCGGATGAGCAATAAACGAGTTTCAATGTTTAAAGTAAGTGGGTATCGTCTTCAGCATCACCTGATCGGTGTTTTGTGAAAAAAGGCCTTGCATACTGGTTATGGATTCTTGAACGCTTCTCGGCGTTAGTGCGGCTGGTGGCATGGATACGCATATCTGTTGTCTGTTACAGAAGGTCGTGGGAGCGTGCCCTACAGGAAGATTGTATAAGTGTGGCATGTAGTCACTTGATTGATTGAAGATTTAAACCAAGTATGAAGATGGTGGTGATATCATTAATTTGAGAACTTATGCTTGGAGGGCACTTGACTTATTGGGTTGTGGATCGTGGAGGATTGCCCGATTATGATGATAGTTCTCGTGTGTTATGAGAAAAAGGGGGTTATTATGGACCTCCGAAAGGTTATTACCCTAGTTCAGTGTGATCAGAATCAGCTTGAGGTCAGTGGATGGACCTAAATGTGTATATGGGCTCTATATCAGGCCAGATGTGTTCATTTCAGCAATGTGCTCCTTTGGACAAGTAGTCGGGGTACTATTTCGTCGTCAGCTATTTCATGAAATGATATATTGCGCCATATGAGTTGTAAGACGGCTTGATAAATTTCTTATGTGTTGAGGTTCCGCTTAGAGATGATGTTATATGAGCAGGATGGCTCTCGAGATTTTGGATCGTATATCGCACCTCAGTTGTGTTTGAGTTTTGTAGCCTATGGCACTATATGTCTCCCCAGGGATGGTATTATGCACTTAGCGTGTGTCACGACCCAAACCGGATGGGCCGCGACGAGCACCCGGTGCCTTACTCAACCGAGTACCAACATAACATATCTTTCTTATCATACTATCATGGTAAATGAGCTAGAAAACTCGTCATGAGATAACAAGAATGAAACATAGGGGAATACTCAACATCTGACGACCCACCATGATAGGCAAACTTATACATGTGACATACGGGCCTATAAGGCCGACAAGGCCATTTGTAAACTCAAAACATAAGTCGAAAAGGCCATACAAGTATCCATACACCTGACATCTGTCTACAAGCCTCTAAGAGTACCTAATATCATAAAGGTCAGGACAGGGCCCCGCCATACCAATCAATACATATCCAAAGCATACTGACCAAATAGGCAACTCCGGAGCAAGTGGAGTACACCAACACCTTCGCTGAGCTGATAGCCTACTAGGAGGAATGTCAACCTGTCTATCGGGACCTGCGGGCATGAAACGCAGCGTCCCCAGGCAAAAGGGACGTCAGTACGAATAAAGTACCGAGTATGTAAGGCAGGAAAGCATAAATAAGAACAGTAATGTAAAGAGAGATAGAGGAGATACAACCTGTAACATCTGAGTGCCTCTGGGGACTACTGACATGAAATGCATAATACATATATATACATAAACGTTTAAAAACATACGCCTCTGTGGGCATCATCATCATCATATCATACCCGGCCTCAAAGAGGACTCGGTAAAAACGTATCCGGCCACGTGGAGCTCGGTAAACCCAACTGATCAGTGGTTGCACAATAGGTGCCATACCCAGCCGACTATAGCGCGGCTCGGTAGAGTAAAATAGATACATATATAATGCATGCTGGACTCATGGAGTCACGTTCTAAACCTTTTGGAGTGACATAAGGTCATTGCACCATCGATTAACATTATGGACATCATACCATCAATATGAACTTCACTAGGACTTAAGGATCATATACACTTTCTTGGAATAACTTTGTAAGGAAAGAATAACATGGACAACCTTAGTTGCTAGGAGTAGATTCATTATGAAATAGCGTATCGTTTATGTTCGTTTCACTTTAGATCATGCCAAAAGAATGAAGGAAGAGCCTTAACATACCTTGTATATTCTTCCCAACCTCAAGCTATGCAATTTCACGGCTCCTTAGTCTACAATAAGAGAAATGACACTCTCGTTATCGTTTAAGCGTCGTAACTATTATGTATCAATCACAATCTATTTTACAATGAAATGGACAGCACCTCCCCTATATATATGACTTCACACTAGTCAAAACAATCACAAACAGCCCAACATACCCCTATCACTTCATACACAACACGACAACCATAATAGTGTCAAACAATCCAAAAATGTTACGATGAACGACCAACAAACAACCTTGCCATTAAGTGGTGTTTCTCCACACCCTTCCTCCTCTCAACTCCATAAAAACAGTAGTAAAAGAGAAAACCCAATACCAACACGAAACAGCCCAAAAACAGTCCCACAAGTTCATCAACTCAAACATAATTTTTCGGTTTACTTAAAAACGTTTCGACTTGTCTTTTCTTTCAAATTGAGAAATACAACCAAAAGTACATCATTACACCTCTTACACAATAAACCATCCATGAATTTAACTTAAAAATAAGTTCACAACCAGCCAACCATTGCACAAGATCAAACAACATACCATTCTTCCGAAACCAGCTAGGTCTATTCTTTACGATCGAGTTACAACTCGCAAACGCATAGATAATGGCAGGAGAAGCATAAACTTACCTTGTATTGAGTATCACCCACGAAACCTGGTCCTTTTTCATCAAAAATAAGTTCCTCAACACGGATACAAGAAGGAGAAAGAAAAACTAGCATGCTGTCCGGACTTTTCAGCACTAGAATCGCGTCGTAACACCCGGAATACCCTAGGGTTTGTGTGGGATTTTGGGGGAGGAGTTGCAGGGGTTCAATTAGGTTTTCTTGGTCTGAAATACAGGTGAAATAACTCAGTTTGTATTCCCTTAAAAGACCCCTCTTGGCCGACTTTGGGGCTTTTAATTAAGTCCTCTCATTTTGGCAAGTAGGTGATGCACCTACTTGTCACCTACCAGTCTGCGCTGTCTCGCGAAAATGCAAATATCTCTCTACTCCAATATCGTATCGACGAACTGTTTAATGAGTTGGAATCTAGACTCGTAGATCTTCAATTTGATATGTAGATCATCCCCTAATTCCAAGTATATTTGGAGAAAAGCTCAGTTACATTTGACCTAATTTTCAGCACATTTATGAATGGAACTTGTGATGACCTTTTTCCAACTTTTGTTCCACAACTCGCTTGACTTCAAAACATAACACACGACTATCATATGACTACAATAACTCATAACTTAACCTCCTCATCATGTTAATCACTCTAGTCTCTCCCCAAAAGAATATGTTATTACATTCCAAACTTGTCGATTTTCGACGAAACTTATTTTCTTCAATTCGTTTAGAGACTAAGCTTTCCAACCCTTTTGGTACTTGTTATTCATGATCATAAATATTGTAACCTCCAAGGTAACATGATTAACTTACTTTATTTGCTTCCAAATATAATCTCATTTTCGAGCTTACATCAATGACTTATGACGTACTCTCACGTATGAAAACTTGGGGTGTAACAGCGTGCTTGTGAGCGATATTCGGAATTTTTTTATAATGAGCGGTTTAGCTCGATGTATATCTCCTTACGTGAATTCTATGTGTGGATCAGGTGTCACGCCTCCATGGGTATGTTATTTGGATCGGGTTGCACGCCGCAACAGTGTGATGTTGAGTACAGTTTTCTATATGCTATTTTTGTATCCCTTGCTTCCTATTTTCTAAGGAAAGTTCATATTAGTGCATGAGTTGAGTAGTTCCTTCTAAAGTTCGTTTTCCTTTTGTCACGTTCGAGTTCATAGCCTATTGGCATATTGTGGCATCATATGAGACTTTTGATCATGTCCGGGGCGGCTTATTGCCTGAGCGGTTCGTACTGGGTGAGACGAGATCATCGGATTTAGGATCAGTGCGATCTGATTATATGAAGTATATTAAAGAGTTAAGACCATTATTTGGTTCAGAATGAGGTGATGGTTCTTACCAGGAGTATAGGCCTAATGATTTGTTGATTCGGCAGTTGGGTATGAATTTCTACACACCTCTTTAGTCTTGGCGGTATTGTAAGAGTTAGAGCAAGACCTATGTAGGTCATGAGGTGCAATGGGAGCATCAGATTCGTGGAATTTCGACTAATTTGATCAGAGAATGTTATTGTGGTCCTGTGAGTAAAGTGATGCAAGGTGTGAATTTAGCTAAGGTATGCAGTCATGCTTTGGTGCTGCAGGTAGTTATTGATACGGTGAGCATATGTTGGAACAGGCCTAGCAGAGAATTCTGGATGTAGGAATTGCGATCTAAGGTTTATTTGCTAAGGTGAAAAAAAAAGGATATCTGTAGATTGATCGAGCTAGGGTACCCAGCTGAGTTGCGGTAGCACGAGTAGGTGCTCGAGGAGTTAAACAGTGATTTCTGACAACCCCAACATAGTTCTTAGCACGTTCGAAGACGAACGTATGTTTAAGTGGGAGAGAATGTAACGACCCAGCCGGTCATTTTGAGCTTTAGCACGTCGCTCAGCAGTCTGGGGCCATGAGCAGCTTCACTTTAGGTATGTCTCTATGCTCGTTCGAGGATGAACCAATGTTTCAGTGTAGGAGGATGTGACGACCCGGCCGGTCGTCATAAGAATTAACTCCTCGATCCCCTATTAACTGCTTTCCCCAAGTTTATTTCTGCCATTTTGAATTGTCGGGATGTTCGGTATTGAGTTTCGGAGAGTTCTGGGACACTTAGCCCCTAAATGAGAGCCTAAGTATTGGAAAGTTGACAGTAGATGGAACAGTGTGAAGACGGCCTCGGAATGGAAATTTGATGGTTCCGTTAGCTCCACTTGGTGATTTCGAATTTAGGGGCGTGGTCGGATTGTGTTTTGGAGGTTCGTAGCTAATTTAGGCTTGAAATGCCGAAAGTTGAATTTTGGAAGTTTCCGGTTCGATAGTAAGATTTTGATCCGAGGGTCGGAATGGAATTCCGAGAGTTGCAGTAGTTCCGTTATGTCATTTGGGATGTGCGTGCAAAATTTCAGGTCATTCGGACGAGGTTTGAATCCGACGAAAGATGGGTGTTTTGATGTTGTTTTTAACGTTCCGAAGGTTGGAACAAGTTTGAATGATGTTTTAGGATTGGTTGGCAGGTTTGGTTGAGGTCCCGAGGGCCTCGGGTGTGTTTCGGATGCTCAACGGGTCTTTTTGGGAACTTGTTGAATTGCAGAAAATCTGGTACCTGGTTTCTTTCATCGCGTTTGCGACCTTTCCTCAGTGTTCGCGTAGAGTAATTCCGGAGGGTGATCAAATTGTTCTTCGCGATCGCATTGATTGGTTCGCGATCGCGGAAGTCTGTTCTTTCCTTTTTTGCATTCGCGTTCCCTCTTCCACGTTCACATAGTAGAATTGGAGCTGGTGGTTCAGTGGCCCATTTACCCTTCACGATCGCGTGGCCTTGTTCACGAACACGTAAGCCTCTCCTTTTCCTCTTCCGCGATCGCGTACATCCTGTCTCGTTCGCATAGACCAATTCAAGGAACTTCAATTTTTCCTCTTCGTGATCGCAGGCCTCCTTTCGCAATCGCGATGCACAAAATATCTTGGCATATTTCTTAAAATCCCAATTCGAGGGTTTATGCCTATTTTCACATTTTCGAATTTAGAAGCTCGGGAAGGGCGATTTTTGAAGACTTTGCACCTGGGTAACTTGGGTAAGTGATCTCTACCAAACTTAGATCAATTTCCATGATTCCTAACTTAAATCTAACCTTAAATTTCGAATATGGTGGAAAAATTTGGGAAAAATTTGATAAACTTCATAAGCCGAATTATTGGGTTTTGATTGGGTTTTTGACATCCGATTTGAGAGATTCTTATATGAATAGACTCGTGTGAGTGTGAGGATTGCGAAAATGTAGATTTTACCCGATTCTGAGACGTGGGCCTGAGGGGCATTTTGGTCATTTTATATAATTTCACGTATTAGCTCAGAATTTAATTGTTAAATCAGTTACTTGAAGTATTATTTACGTTATGCAATTGAATTGAATAGATTTGGGCCATTTGGAGTCGAGTACCCGTGGCAAGAACGTGGTCTCGGGTTGATTTTGAGCCGGTTTGAGGTAAGTGGCTTGTCTAACCTTGTGGGGGGGACCTTTTCCCCTTGGGATTGATATTGTGGTAATTGAAATGCCTCGTACATGAGGTGACGAGCGCGTACTTGTGCTAATTGTTGGAAATCTGGTTTTTTATTAAAAATAGCCTTAAATTGTGTTCTTCCTTTTTCTTACTTACGCTGTTTGGAAATTAAACTTGTTCTAGCCTAGAGAAGCATGTCCACTTGTCTAAATTGCTCTATTTGCCTTAACTGCCTTAATTGTATTACGTGCACCATGCTAGGCTAGGATTACCTGCTTCACTTTGATATGAAATTGATTGGGTTGAATTTTTGTTGTTGCTGCATGTTTACTTTGGGACTATGGGACGGTATCCCGGGAGCTCCCCTGTATGTTTACTTTGGGACTACGGGACGGTATCTCGGAAGATCCCCTGTATGTTTACTTTGGGACTATGGAATTGCATTCCGGGAGATCCCCCTGCACAATTATGAGTTGGACTACGGGACTGCACCTGGGAGATCCATTGGATATGGTATTTCTCTTTGGGGACTACAGGACTGTATCTTGGGAGATCCCCGGTTGTTATCTTGGAGCTGAGCTGTATTCTCTTACTGTGTCTTACTTGCCTCTGTGATAGTCGTTGATGTCCTTTATATCTTTTGTTACTTATTTACACTGTTTATTTCACACTGTTAACCCTTATATGTCATTTAACCTCAGTAGGGCCCTGGCCTTCCTCATCACTACCCCACCGAGGTTAAGCTTGGAACTTACTGAGTACCGCTGTGGTGTACTCATGCCCCTTCTGCGCATGTTTTTCATGTGCAGCTCCAGGTACTTTCGCTCAGTCTTATCATCCTTGAGGCGAGGCGCTTCTGTAGAGACTTCAAGGTATATCTGTCGCGTCCGCAGAGCAAGGAGTCTCTTTCTATTCTTGCTGTTTAGTACTAGACCTTCTGTATTTTTTAGTTCTTGTTAGACATTCTGGAGTTAGAGCAGTGTAGTACTTCTTAGCTTGTGATTCATGGGTTTCTGGGTCTTGGATTTATGTGTATATTTTGAGCGTTAAATATGGTGTTTGCCGAGCGGCACATTTACACACTGGTTATTTCTTATTTGTATTTTAAATTGTTTTACTTTCGAAAATTTTTTGTTTCTTTTCCGCAATTTAGGCTTACCTAGTCGTAGAGACTAGGTGCCGTCACGATGGTTCACGGAGGGCGAACCGGGGTCGTGACAGTGACCTTTTTTTCAAACATGGCCCCCTCCCAATTCCGAATGAATTTTGAGGCCGGGGAGGATTACATTAGAAATGACACTTCACTGACAGACTTGTCCGTTCTTTGACAGAAATAGCCCTTCAACAAATGAAGATATTCTAAGGCCATCTCGGCAAGAACAGTTTAGGACATTACCGAAGCTGGATCGGCTTATTTTGACCAAAATCCAAACTACTTTATTTGACCATTGACTCTCTTCTTTCCTTCTTTTTTTTTCAAAAATGACGCCGAACCTTATGTAGGTTGCCTACGTATTCCACATTTGGTGAGAATCAGACCTGCGTAGTTCGGTCAGTTTTGACACATTTCAAAAGTACACAGTAATGACTCTTTTTTGAAAAACATTTCGGTAGAGTTCGGGATATTTCCAATACTGGGGAGTTTTCAGAACCAGGTTTTATTTCCTTCCCTACATCACGCTTGGTTTTTCTTTTGCTTTATTTTTCCTTAGCCGGTCAACATGCAAGCCGAAACAAATAAATATTCACATAGCACATAGAATGCATCAGGATGGTCTGTTATTTTGGGCACACCTGTGCTAGACGGACCCAACCCTTGTGCTGAGTCCCCTAAGTCGAATGCACGTGATGCAAACAAGCGTTCCTACTAGGGATCCGGCATGAAGCTATATTTTTCTAAGCTTAAATCCTGGGGTTTTGTTCTAGACTTGGGGTACCCGAGCGGACAACTGGGGCCGAAGAGGGGGCGACGTACCGGGAGCACTAAAGTCTACCCGGCCTTGTCGCCGGCCCAGCCTCATTCTATTTGGTATAATTTCTACATAAAAAGCGGGCCACGCGAACGTGTGCACCATTTTCCGAAGACTTAGAGGGGTGGCGTAAGAAGACAGTTATATACAACTCAAACAATATTAAAGTGGTAAACAGATAGCATTTAGCACAAAAGGTTCACAGAATATAGTAATATCAACAATAAATAAAGCCAAGCAGAATCATATTAACAAGCTCGAATTCTGAACCCTGAACCAGAAGTTCTGGGTTCTTTTCCCCAGCAGATTCGCCGGACCTGTCACACCTTCTTTTTTACCACCCCCTGAAGGGTGTAAGGGAGTTTTTTCCAATTAAAGTGACAATCGAAACGCGATTATTTATTACAAGTCAGAGTTGCCACTTGTGATAATTTATGGTGTCCCAAGTCACCGGTTTAAAATACCGAATCAAGGAAAATGACTCTAATTACGGTCTGCGACACACAGAAATCCGGGTAAGGAATTCTATTAACCCGGGAGAAGGTGTTAGGCACTCCCGAGTTCCGTGGTCCTAGCATGGTCGCTTTGATCATACTTGGCTTATTAAAATTGCTCAATTACTGATTTTAGAACCTATGTGCATTTACCTTCTACCGCTTTTAAATTAGAAAAATTATCTTGAAACGGGTCACGCGTACGTGTACCCATTTGTTTGGCGCGTCAAAAATCATGTCACGCAAACGTGTCCACAATTAATAACTCTTTATTATTATTAAGAAATGTTTGACCAAAGTTGCACGAACGCATACTCCAGTTTTGTTTTTTAAAATCGTAATCATGACACGCGAACGTGTCCACGACCACGATAATATATTAAACGTGCCTAAAGCAGACTACGATCATTTGTTATTTGTTATATCTAAATTATAAGATTAATACGATGGCCATGTATGATTAAATGGTAGATGGCGCACCTCGGACTATATGAACTAGATTTAATTAGTGGCCTATGAAAACAAATTTATTATTAAGAAAGTTTTGATCGAAGTTGCGCGAACGCATACTCCGCATTGGTTTTAGAATTGTAATTATGTCATGTGAATGTGTACACAATCACAATTGTATTTTAAACGGCCCAAAAGGTTTTTTTTACGAACATTTATCTTATCGTCTAATTATAACATGTGAAGGCCATAGATTAATTTTGATGGCACACCTCAATCTAATTTTAACAAAAGAGAATTATATTTAACTAGAGAAGCTTAACGAAATTCGAGCTTAATTTACATTAATGCTTAATCTAAACCCACTCGATACAAAGTTTGCATGGGATGATGCCACAGGTATTCAATCAGATTTTTAGAGCAAAATCTGGGCCAGCAGTAAGCCCAACACCTTTTAAAAATTTCGAAGAGAAACAAGACAACATGGGCTCACATTAGGCCCGGCACGGGAGACTGAAGCAAGAAGCCACCATAATCCAACTTTTAGCTATTATGGGAGAAAAATTCCCATTGTAACATGCAGAAACTCGAGCTGAACCTAACAAGGCTTGAGATCGAGCCCCAAAGAGGAAGAGAATAGCAATAATAATTTGAAGCTAGTCCCAAATGGACTGCCTAACATGGGCCAAAGTCAGGCCCAATCCCTTTAAGAATTTTCAGAAGAAAGAACAGGAATTAGACATGCATTATCAAGTCATGAATCCAAACTTTACACTTGCTTACCAACTAATAGTGAACCTAGATTCGAGCTATTACTTAAAACATACTAACTTGTACACTAAACAAATATTCTAAACATGGTTACAATCAGATAATTACTGCCATTTCAACAGCCAAATAACATTTAAATGTCTAAACCATGAAACTTTCAACAGTCAATGCTAACATGATATCCAGACTAGCAACCTTAAATATGAAAGAAAATGCAGAGATTAATCACTGATTCCAGCTAAGTCGACTGATTATAAAACTAAAATAATCTAAATCCCAACCCTTATGAACTTCCTCCTAAAACCATTGTTCATTCAGCAAACCTCATAATAATCACATAAGCTGGAGGAAAACGAACTAAGAATAGACTTAGAAATTCCAGAAAAATACGTATAGGAGAACTGAAAGTCCTTGAATTATTGATTAACATCCTTATTACAACTACACACAGCAAATATGCTTTTGTACTTCAGCAGTCATTACAGCTGAGGAAATACCTGAAAAAAACAAAAGCAAAGTGATGAGGAAACACGGAAATTCAGTGAAGCAAAGCAAGCAAAGCAACCATAAATGACCAGCTAGCAAACAGCTTCACCTTAAACCCATATTCAAATCAAAAATCTATAGTAGATTCTTTCTTTGGAAAGCAGGATCAAAAAATGAAAACAAATAGTTCACTAGTGCAGGAATTGCTGTGTATTTTTAGAATATTTTCGACTGCCCTCAAAATGAATCCAAATAGGTCTTTAAATAAGCAGCCTAAGGCATCCCTAGCCTGAATAACTATTTCCTCTTTAACCCTTCCATTCTCAGTTGTTTTACCCCTTTTACCCTTTTAAAAATATCTGAAAACCCCTGCTCTTAACAAACCAGCTCTCATTTTATCCTCTAGAACCTTCTATGTTAACAGAAAGTGATTCCCTCAAACCCCAAATCCCTAAATTGACCATTGAAACCCCTGTATTTACTTTCAGAGTGCCAACTTGGGTTAAGTTAACCCAAGACTCCAAATGAACGGGTCTTTTAAGTGGGTCAGTGATGACCACAGTTAATACAAGAGACCAAAACCGTGAGAAATGATTAAACACACTCACAAAGAAAAAAATCAAATCCAGAAAGTAAAAAAGAAAACAAATAATTAGACTTTACGATTAACCTTAATGTAGCTACCAAATTAAGATGAATTCGATTACTAAAGAAAACATGACGAAACAATGAAGCAGATACAAATAAATAATAAAAAAAACAGAAAAATCTATAATGAACAAAATCAGAGAAGAAGAAAAAAAAGGAAAAATACCAGAACACGCCGGACTGTCTTAACAATAAGCAGCCAATTGACGAACGAAGACGGGAGCAACATTTGGCCGGAATCCGATGAGTTCGTCAAAACCCGGCGTCCTCGGAATGAACTAAAACCAATGCTAATCGATTGCTCTCGTTAAGAGCAATCGACTAACGTAAATTATAGGTCAAATCGAGCTGCAACTTGTGCCGAATTAGAAGAATAGAATGAATTAGGGTTTGAATTTCTAGATTCAGAATTGGGGGAGTCACGTTGGGATTTTTGGGAAATAAATGTGGGGATAGGATTTAGGATGGCCTGGGGGTTGTGTGGTATGAATTTGGGGCGGTGTGGAGCCCGCCGCCAGCGGAGATGGCGGAGAGGATATGAGGGCGGCGCTAGGGTTTGGGTCTCCAAGCGTGGAGATGATGAATGGAGGGGGTCGATTTGGGGGGGGGGGGGTAGCGTCGATTTCGGACATATATGTATCTACTGGTGTTCAGTTCCGGTCCGTTGGATCAGTCTGATCCGACGGTTGAGATGGGAGGCAGTCGGAACGGCATTGTTTGGTCATAGTGGGGGTTTCGACCGGATACTACTGGATTGGGGCGGGTTAATGAGAGGAAAAAGGTTGGGTTCAATTAAATTTGGCCCAAATTGCTTCTAATGTTTGATTCTCTTTTACCTTCTCCTAATTTCCAATTGTTTTTTTTCTTCTCTTTTTTTTCCTTTTCAAATTAATTTAAATCGAAATTAACTTCTAAACAAAATTAACTTACAAAATCAAGCTAATAATCCACCATAATAATTATAAAAATTAATTAACTCCTAAATTAAAGAAGAACTACAAATTTAAAATTAAAAGGTTAAAAATGCAAAGTGGACCGTTTTTGTGATTTTCATTTTTTAATTAAACAAATAATTTACTAATTAACCTAAAAATATATAAAAATAATCATAAATGCAAATGGAGATTATTTTTATATTTTCATGAATTAAATAAAACAAACATGCATAGAAAAATGCAAACAATTAGCAAAATCCTACAAGAAATCTACAAAATTGCAAATAATGGAAAAAAATTATTTTCTTGAATTTATAGGAGTAATTCTTATAGGGCAAAAGTCACGTGCTCACAGCAGTCATCATTGGAACAGCTTGGTTCACATTATCATTAGTCATTTCTGTACAAGAATGACACAAACGTTAAAATCACGTAGATTTTAATAAAGTACAAAACCACACAGGTTTTACTCTCTAGAAACAGTGAGTACAATACAGAAAATATATTAATTTCCTTAAGCCTGTTAGTAATCTATATGTAATTCTGGAAAATATAAATGAACATAAACAGAAATGTAAACGAAATAACAAAAAACCAATTCGAGCCCATTGAATTCACAGTGTTTCCTTAAGGAATGTAATCCCCTCCTAGTACCCAAGGTTATGGATTATTTTCTCCTAGGAGAGAACGAATTACACACTGGTGTAGTGGTACTTCAAATCCTAGTATTTCAGCGAACACAAAGTTCGGTAGCAAATCACACTTACTGTTGCTTTCTTTGATGTTAAAAGTATGCAGAAGAAGGAGGTGTAACGACCCGACCGGTCGTTTTTAGCTCTAGCGCGTCGTTCAGCAGTTTGAAGCCCTGAGTAGCTTCACTTCAGGTATTATGACTTGTATGCGTGGTCGGGATTGAGTTCCGGGAAGTTCAGAGTTGATTTGGAGAGAGAGTTCTCATTTCGGAAGCTTTAAGTTGAAAGAATTGACTAAGATTAGATTTTTGCGTAAATGACCTCGGAATCAGGATTCGAATGTTCCAGCAGGTTCGTATGATAATTTCAGACTTGGCCGTATGTCCGGATCGGGGTTTGGAAGACCTGGGAATCTTTCGGCACCTATTGTGGAAGTTAGCATTTTTGGAAGAATTTCATAAATTCGGGTTAAAGTGCATTTCAGTGTTATCAATGTCTGTTAGGATTCCGAGTCTAGGAATAGCTCCGTATGGTGATTCTGGTGTTGGGAGTGCGATCGGAAGTGAATTCGGAGGTCTGTGGGTCATTTTGGAGTCATTTGGCTAAAGATAGAAATTTGAAGGTTTTCGAGGAGTTTGACCAGAAGTGGACTTTTTGGTATCGGGTTCGGGATCCAATTTCGGAAGTTGGAGTAGGTCTGTTACGTCGAATGTGACTTGTATGCAAAATTTGAGATCAATCGGACGTGATCTAATAGGTTTTGAAGTTTGACATTCTAAATTTCATTAATATTGAATCTGTGTGCGATTCATGTTTTAGTGTTGTTCAGTGTAATTTGAGGCATCGACTAAGTTCGTGTCATGTTCTGGGACTTGTTAGTATACTTGGTTGGGATCCTATGGAGGAGTTTTTGGAAGAGTTTCGCGTTTTGAGCATAAGCATGTAACGATCCAAAGATCCATTTTTAGTTCTAGAGATTGAAACTCGATTTCGAGACTTCCAGGATTTTGATAATGAATTATAGGATTGATCTAGAATGTTTGGTCTAATTTCATCAAGTCGCGATTGAGTTTTTAGCGCAAAACATGAGTTAATTGTTTAACGAGCGAAATTGGTATTGCATTGAGTAAATGAGCTCTGAACTGAGTTTCGATTGAAGGAATAGATTCGTATTATTATTTGTGACTCAGAGGAACAAGAATCGTCGAATTCCGAGTTCGTATGAGGGAGTTAGAGCGTTTTTAGTGAAACTAAAAGCTGCTGAAATTTCTGGGCAATTACTGTGTTTTTCGCAGGTGCGTGAACAGTACCGCACCTGCGTGAACAGTAACCGCAGATGCGTGAACAGTACCCGCAGGTGCGTGAACAGTAACCGCACCTACATGAACAGTAACCGCAGGTGCAAAAATGCTGGACAGTGTATAAATTGAGCAGTCCGAGATTTTTACTCATTTTGGGAGCTTTGGAGCTCGGATTAAAGCGATTTTTTAGGCGATTTTCACCATATGAATTGAGGTAAATGTTCTATATCCAAAAGTGATTATATTTAATGATTCCATGGTTATTTTCATCAAGTATTAGTGAATCAAATGGAAGAAATTGGAGAAAATTTGTAAACTTTTCAAAAACAAAAATTCTAGATTTTGAGGTCGATTCGTTATCGGAATTTGATAAAATTGGTATGGTTGAACTCGCATCGGAATGGATTGTCGGATGATGTGAGTTTCTTAGAAATCCGGGCACGTGGGCCCGAGGGCGATTTTGTCAACATTTCGAGCGGAGTTAGGAATTTATCTAAATTGAATTGTTGTGATTATTAGAGCCTATATTTATGGATTTTCTCATTTGTTGGCTAGTTATCGAGCGTTGCGGATTGATTTGAGTCGTCGGAAGGGCTTGGAAGCCATTTATGGAACTTCGGAGCGAGGTGAGTCTCATTTCTAACCTTGTAAGAGGGAATTGTCCCCATAGGTAAGTTAATTGGTTATGTGCTCCTATTTGTGGGGGCTACGTACACACGAGGTGACGAGAGTCCGTGCGTAGCTACTATTATGTTATTGTCCGGGTAGTCTAGGACCCAAAAGCATGTTGTACTTGGATTAATTGTAATGTTGTTTACAGTTGAATTGCTTAAATCCTGTCAAATTGGTAAATGCATTTCTAAAAGGATTAAACTTCATTTTCTTAAATTGTTAAAAGAGAATTGACTTTTATTTGGATAAATGTTCCCCGATAAAGTCTTAATTGGCTGTTTGAGCATGTATTTCTATGTGTACCTGTGTCGCATGTATGATTCGTGAGCAGGATGATTGTTTATTTAAGTTTGACCGCGTCGCACGTATGATTCGCGAGCGGGGTAATAGATGCATCTATGATTCGCTCCATTTGACCCTCTGGCAGTGCACAGTTTAAATAATGTTGGATCAGGTCGTACGTCCTCGGCATGATTTGCGCATGCTTGTATTGCTGCCTTGAACTTGTTAAAGTTGTTATTGCCTCTTCCTGGCTTGAGAATATTTGTATAAAGGACTTAAAGAATTGAAAATTTCCTATAAAAAGATAGAATTTTTTATTTGCTTCATTCCATTGAACTACAATCATGTTTATAAAAATGCACGATTTAATGTATTATTGATATCACATTATTGGATCAGTAGTAAGTGTGGAAGTCGACCTCTCGTCTCTTCTTCTTCGAGATTAGACGGGATACTTACTGAGTAGACGTTGTTTTTGTACTCATGCTACACTTGCTGTGCATTTTTATTGCATAGGCACATGTACTTCTAGTGGCCTATTGGGCGTAGCAGCATGGATGATACGGGGACTAGGTGAGCTGCATTACTCGAGGCGACCCGCAACTAGTTTAGTCTCTTTCAGTGTATTGTATTTACTTTCTGTCTAGTTTGTATTCTGGACGGATGTTGTATTGTATTGTTTCTTAGAAATAGCTCATGCACTTGTGACACCGGGTTCTGGGGATGTCTATGGGTTTATTCAGAATTTTAAAAGTTGTTAAATGTTTCATTTCTTATTTAGTAAAATTTACTACGTGTTGTCTAACCGTATTAAAGAAGTGATTTTGGAAATATTTAAAACGAGAATTTAATTGAGTATTTTGGTTGGCTTGCCTGACAGCGGTGTCAAGCGCCATCACGATCCTTAGTGGATTTTGGGTCGTGACAACATGGTATCAGAGCACTAGGTTCTCTTAGGTCTCACGAGTCATGAGCAAGTCTAGCTGATTCTCGTGGATCGGTACGGAGATGTCTGTACTTATCTTCGAGAGGCTACAGGCTGTTAGGAGTACTTCCCTTCTTGATTCCTCATCGTGCGATTTGATTCCTTGAGCTTATTCCCTTGTTTCCTTCCTACTCAATCTTACAGCGATTCGCTTATTATAAATCGAGAATTGAAAAATTTCGATAGTACTACCGAATATGGTGCGGGGTGTTTATCCCTGCGGGGTTGTTTGAACTATTACCTTCGCCTTGTGAAAGGATATTCTGTCGTTTCAGCTCAGTAGCGGTACTTCTTAGAGCTCTGAGGCTAGGCACCAGTTTCCATGATGTTTATGAATGATCGTCTCGCAGTATGATGTGATGGTAGGATGCTTGCCTATGTGTTGGGGCAGTGAATGACTTGAAGGGAGGTTTACTCAGTGCATGATTTAGAGATTTGGTATTTTATTCCTGGCAGGGGAAAGACAATCAGGCTAAGAATGTTCAGATTTGGGATGATGGAGTAACGAGGCTTGGTATTTGCAAGCGTGGAGGAATTCTCATATGTGATGAGGTGTCATTGCCCTTGTTGAATGTACTATGTTCGCCGGTGTTAAGATCTTCTACAATTCGCCTTAGGGCAGGATATTGTAAGGTGGTATTAGAGAGGCGGCTGTCAAAGATCGCAGGGTGCGGTGGTACAGAATTGAATGTGTATTTCTAATGTTGACGGCTCGAGAGAGATGATTCTTCGGAAAGATTTAAAAGTTAGTAGTTGTCTATTAGTTCCAGTGCTACCGAGATAGATTTTGATCTAAGGCATTAGCTGAGCAGCAAAGGATGAGGAAGAACGTGGGGGAAGTGCCATGCGGGGGTTAAACTTCCAGAAGGCTAGGTGTAAGAAGTGGAGGTCGAGTAGTTTCTTAAAGAAGTAAGTCTGCCCAATGTAGGAGAGTGGCAGAGCAGTATGTGGATTCAGTGGCTGGGTCTACGGACTTAATTTGAAATATCGGCTATTATACGGTGGGAGATTTTATATGACGGAAAGGAGCTACTTGATATGGGGGAGGATACAACATAACTTTGAATTGGAGGATATTGTCGCATATTTAGTTGATGTCCACGGGGAGTGAATGGACTTGTGCAGCTGGTGAATGAGCACGGGCTCAGGTGGGTTATCTCCTGTGAGCAGATCAACAGTCGCGTGGTTGGCAAAGCTTCTGCGAAGAATCCTACTGACTATCTTGTAAGAGGTCAAATATATGAATGTTGCTAGAGATTCAAAGCATTCATGAAACACTAACGGAAGGATTCGAGGAATCTGGTGCTTTGATTACGCAAGGTCATGTCAACAAGAGATAAAGAATCTTGGTGGGTTCCGGAGTTGTGTAATAGAGGCTTCAAGCTATGTGGGAGAGTCCCACCGCCTACGATTGGGTTGTATGATTATCTTCTTGTGAGGTTTCGGGTTATCGGCGTATTAGTAAGTTGTTTCGGCTAAGGGAAAAGGAACATAAGTGGCAATTTGAGCAAAGGAATTGAAGAATGTGTTCTATAATTGGCATCATCGATTCATGTTCGAACTTTGGGAAGACACAGGAATTAAGCTTCGCGTAGAAGTGAGTTTCAAGGAAAGTGATTCGGCCGGGTGCTTCTTTGAGATGATGGTCATGGGCTAGCAGAGCCTTGCACTTGATTATATTCGGGACCATGTCAGAGTGGGTGACTCTCAATAACAGTCCTAGTGAATTCAAAGGTTAAAAATGTGATGCCTAAGGATTCAAGCCCGCAATGTGTTAAGGAATTGGGCTTGTGAAGCAGCTTAAGATAAGAGGCTCTAAATGTTCTATGATGTTTTGACGTGCAGTGTAGCATTAGGAGGAAAAAGAGAAAAAGACTTCGGATTCGTAGAGCAATTATCAGAATGGATGTACCAGTCGAGATGCGAACATGCGCACAAAGAAGGTATGAGATGGTTCGTGGGATTTGAGACAGCATGTTCTCGTGTTACAAGGCTACTCGGGTTGAGTGCGTTATGTGTTGAATGAAGTTATTATTGTTCTAAGGCAATTAAGGATAAATTGGAAGAGGTTGGATTGGTTAGCCATGATTGAATTGGCATATTGGTGGCTTAGGCCACTACTTGAAGAATTGCATCTTCTATGGTTGTGAGAATTCACTCGTGTCTTGCTAAGGTTCACTTGGAATGCGTTTAATAAAACGATTCCATGTGAGGAAGTGTTTATCATGTTAGTGGTTCAGGAGTTGTGATGAAATTCTTGTGCTATCGCATGTTGGGTTGTTAGGTGCAGTAAGCGGTATGAAATTTTAAAGTGAGGATCAAGATTGCGGTTCGGTGTTTGACGAGGTTGTCACGAGCTCGGATAAGCAGGAAGGGGATTTGGATATTTGGGGTAAGTTGGTATTGTCTACAACGTCGGCTGAGATCGGTGATTTGTGAAAAAGGCTTCGCACCTAGTATGAAGATTGTGGTGATATTGTTAATTTGAGAGTTTATGCTTGGAGGGCACTCGATTTATTGGGTTGTGGACTATGGAGGATTACTCGGGTTATGATGGTTGTTCCTGTGTGTTATGGGAAAAAGAGAGTTATGATGGACCCAGGAGAGATTATGGACTTAGTTCGGTACAATCAGAATCGGCTTGAGGTCTGTGGATGGATTTAAATATGAATATGCTATATATCAGGCCAAATAAGTTCATTTCAGCATAGCTCCCCTTATGGAGGAGTATTCGGAAGTTGGATGTTATTTCATCACCGGCTATTTAATGTAATGCTATATTGTGCCGTGTGAGTTGCTAAATGGCTAGGTAAATTTCTTAATTTCTTCTGTGTTGAGGTTCCGCGTATCGATGGTGTTATGTGAGCAGGATGGCTCTTTCGTTTCAGGACATTTATCGCACCTCAATTATGCTTGAGTTGTTAGCTTATAGCGCTATATGTCTCCCCATGGATAGTATTATGCACTTAGCGTGCTTGTGACCGATATTCAGTATTTTGTTGTAATGAAAAATTTATCTCGGGGTGTATCTCCTTATGTGAATTTTATGTGTGGATCGGGTGGCACGCCGCCATGGGTATGTTGTGTGGATCGGGTTGCGCGCTGCAACAATGTGATGTTGAGTACAGTTACCTATACCTGTTTTATGTGTTTTATTTCCCATTTTCTCAGGAAAGTCCATATTAGCAGCGTGAGTTGAGTAGTCCCTTCCAGAGTTCGGTTTCCTTATGTATCATGTTCGAATTGGTATCCTATTGGCACATTGTGGAAGCATATGAGACTTTTGGTCCTGCCTGGGGTGGCTTGTTGCCTGAGCAATTTGTATTGGGTAAGACAAGGTTATTGGATCTAGGATCAGTGTGATTGGATTATGTGAAGTATATTAAAGAGAAAATACCATTATCTGGTTCAGAATGAAGTAATGCTCTTGTAAGGAGTGTAGCCTCAATGATTTGTTGACTTGACGGTTTGTTATGAATTTCTACACATCTCTTCTGTCGTGGCGGTATTGCGAGAGTTGGAACAAGACTTATATATATCTTGAGGTGCGCTGTGAGCACCAGATTCGGGAAATGTTGGTTATTTATGATCAGAGAATGTCATTATGGTCCTGTGGATGATGTGGGCATGGTGAGAATTCGGCAAAAGTATACGGTCATGTTCCGGTACATCGTGTAGTGATTGATACGTCGTTTATATATTGGAAGTTGTCCTGGCAGCGAATTCCGGATGTTGGAATTGGGCTCTAAGCTTATTTGCTTGAATAAAAGGGAATATCTTCAGAATTAATTGAGCTAATGTGCTCAACTGAGTTGTGGAAGCACGGGTAGGTGCACAAGGTGTTTAATTGTGATTTCAGACAACTCCAGCGCAGTTCTTAGCACGTTTGACCACGAACGTATGTTTAAGTGGGAGAGAATGTAACGACCCGACTGGTCATTTTGAGCTCTAGCGCGTCGTTCAGCAGTTTGAAGCCCTGAGTAGCTTCACTTCAGGTATTATGACTTGTATGCGTGGTCGGAATTGAGTTCCGGGAAGTTCAGAGTTGATTTGGAGAGAGAGTTCTCATTTCGCAAGCTCTAAGTTAAAAGAATTTACTAAGATTGGATTTTTGAGTAAATGAACTCGGAATCGGGATTCGAAGGTTTCAGCAGGTTCGTATGATGATTTCAGACTTGGGCGTATGTCCGGATCGGGTTTTGGAAGACCCGGGAACGTTTCGGCACCTATTGTGGAAGTTAGCATTTTTGGAAGAATTTCATAAATTCGGGTTAAAGTGCATTTCAGTGTTATCAATGTCTGTTAGGATTCCGAGTCTAGGAATAGCTCCGTATGGTTATTCTGGTGTTGGGAGCGTGATCGGAAGTAAATTCGGAGGTCCGTGGGTCATTTTGTAGTCATTTGGCTAAAGATAGAATATTTGAAGGTTTTCGAGGAGTTTGACCAGAAGTGGACTTTTTGGTATCGGGGTCGGAATCCAATTTCAGATGTTGGAGTAGGCCTATTACGTCAAATGTGACTTGTATGCAAAATTTGAGGTCAATCGAACGTGATCTAATAGGTTTCGAAGTTTGAAATTCTAAAGTTCATTAATCTTGAATTGGAGTGCGATTCATGTTTTAGTGTTGTTCAGTGTAATTTGAGGCATCGACTAAGTTCGTGTCATGTTATGGGACTTGTTAGTATACTTGGTTGGGATCCTATGGGGCTCGGATGAGTTTTGGAGGAGTTTTTGGAAGAGTTTCGCTTTTTGAGCATAAGCATGTAACGATCCAAAGGTCCATTTATAGTTCTAGAGATCGAAACTCGATTTCGAGACTTCCGAGATTTTGATAATGAATTATAGGAGTGATCTGGAAAGTTTGGTCTAATTTCATCAAGTCGCGATTGAGTTTTTAGCGCAAAACATGAGTTAATTGTTTAACGAGCGAAATTGGTATTGCATTGAGTAAATGAGCTCTGAATTGAGTTTCGATTGAAGGAATAGATTTGTATTATTATTTGTGACTCATAGGAACAAGAATCGTCGAATTCCGAGTTCGTATGAGGGAGTTAGAGCATTTTTAGTGAAATTAAAAGCTGCTGAAATTTCTGGGCAATTGTTGTGTTATTCGCAGGTGCGTGGACAGTGCCGCACCTGCGTGAACCGTAACCGCAGATGCGTGAACGGTACCCGCAGGTGCGTGAAAAGTAACCGTACCTGCATGAACAGTAACCGCAGGTGCAAAAATGCTGGACAGTGTATAAATTGAGCAGTCCGAGATTTTTACTCATTTTTGGAGCTTTGGAGCTCGGATTAAAGCGATTTTTTAGGCGATTTTCACCATATGAATTGAGGTAAATGTTCTATATCCAAAAGTGATTATATTTAATGATTCCATGGTTATTTTCATCAAGTATTAGTGAATCAAATGGAAGAAATTGGAGAAAATTTGTAAACTTTTCAAAAACAAAAATTCTAGATTTTGAGGTCGATTCGTTATCGGAATTTGATAAAATTGGTATGGTTGAACTCGCATCGGAATGGATTGTCGGATGATGTGAGTTTCTTAGAAATCCGGGCACGTGGGCCCGAGGGCGATTTTGTCAACATTTCGAGCGGAGTTAGGAATTTATCTAAATTGAATTGTTGTGATTATTAGAGCCTATATTTATGGATTTTCTCATTTTTTGGCTAGTTATCGAGCGTTGCGGATTGATTTGAGTCGTCGGAAGGGCTTGGAAGCCATTTATGGAACTTCGGAGCGAGGTGAGTCTCATTTCTAACCTTGTAAGAGGGAATTGTCCCCATAGGTAAGTTAATTGGTTATGTGCTCCTATTTGTGGGGGCTACGTACACACGAGGTGACGAGAGTCCGTGCGTAGCTACTATTATGTGATTGTCCGGGTAGTCTAGGACCCAAAAGCATGCTGTACTTGGATTAATTGTAATGTTGTTTACAGTTGAATTGCTTAAATCCTGTCAAATTGGTAAATGCATTTCTAAAAGGATTAAACTTCATTTTCTTAAATCGTTAAAAGAGAATTGGCTTTTATTTAGATAAATGTTCCCCGATAAATTCTTAATTGGCTGTTTGAGCATGTATTTCTATGTGTACTTGCGTCGCATGTATGATTTGCGAGCAGGATGATTGTTTATTTAAGTTTGACCGCGTCGCACGTATGATTCGCGAGCGGGGTAATAGATGCATCTATGGTTCGCGCCATTCGACCCTCTAGCAGTGCACAGTTTAAATATTGTTGGATCAGGTACGTCCTTGGCATGATTTGCTCATGCTTGTATTGCATCCTTGAACTTGTTAAAGTTTTTATTGCCTCTTCCTAGCTTGAGAATATTTGTATAAAGGACTTAAAGAAATTGGAAATTTTCTATAAAAAGAATGAATTTTTTATTTGCTTCATTCCATTGAATTACAATCATGTTTATAAAAATCCACGATTTAATGTATTATTGATATCCCATTATTGGACTAGTAGTAAGTGTCTAAGTCGACTTCTCATCTCTACTTCTTCGAGATTAGACGGGATACTTACTGAGTAGACGTTGTTTTCGTACTCGTGCTACACTTGTTGTGCATTTTTGTTGCACAGGCACATATACTTCTAGTGGCCTATTGGGCGTAGCAGCATGGATGATACGGGGACTAGGTGAGCTGCATTACTCAAGGCGACCCGCGGCTAGTTTAGTCTCTTTCAGTGTATTGTATTTACTTTCCGTCCAGTTTATATTCCGGACGGATGTTGTATTGTATTATTTCTTAGAAATAGCTCATGCATTTGTGACACCGGGTTCTGGGGATGTCTATGGGTTTATTCAGAATTTTAAAAATTGTTAAATGTTTCATTTCTTATTTAGTGAAATTTACTACGTGTTGTATAACCGTATTAAAGAAGTGATTTTGGAAATATTTAAAATGAGAATTTAATTGAGTATTTTGGTTGGCTTGCCTGACAGCAGTGTCCGGCACCATCACGATCCTTAGTGGATTTTGGGTCGTGACAAGAGGAGAAACTCAGAAAATCGTATGGAAATTCTAAGCAGAAGTCTTGTATTTATAGCCAAAGTTGGGCTGAAATCTGAAGAGATGCAACTCTTCAGAATGACTGTTTATGCAAAACTGCCATAGCATAAATGTCATATCATAAATGGCTATTTACTCAACAATAAAGAGGGAAGAGTTAGCCGAAGCCGAAGTCGAAGTCGAGCCGAGCGCCGAAAGTCGAAGCCGAAGTCGAAGTCGAGCCGAGCGACGACGACGCGATGCTTGCCTTCTTCTCAACTCTTTATGAGCTAGAAGAAGAGCAATTGCTTATATACCCATCAAAAACCTTTTCCTCTTCTAATATGGGACAATGTCCCTTTGCCAAGGGGGGAAACTTAAAATTTCACTTAAAATTTTTATTTCCCTCCATCCATTCACCCTCTTTTAAGTATTTAGTATAATTAAATACATAAAACCCAACATTATTAATACAGAAAGTTAATGCATGCATTATTTCATCTAATGTATCCTACCAAACGACCCCTTAGTGACAAGCTTTATAGAACCTTCTAATTGTTAAAATGTTGCACGTATCAACTTTTGTTTCATGACTCCTCATAGAGACATATAGTTTAACCATACTCAAAGAATTATGAACCAAAAAGAAAATTTTGAGGGAAGGAACAAAAGTTGATTGAAGAAAACACTCAATAGGGAAAATGCAGAAAGATGAAGAAAACATTCATCTTTCTGCTAAATAGCTTAACCATGAACCCACCATTGCTTAATCAAGTACTAGTTGATTAGTGCAATTTGCAATAGATATTAGTTGACAATCCGATCAACAATGTAGTGGAGATGAATTATACTGTTTAATATAAACATGAGAGGGACCAGGAACTACATAAATTGCTAGTATTTCCTAACTAAAAGGATGTCAGAAAGTTTTTCATGCCATCTCCGATGTTAGCAAAAAAAGGGCAGCCAAAATGTCATTCATGCAATCCTAGTAGCAAAGGCAGTCTGCTGAGGGTTCTCAGTGGTAATGACCTTCATATTTATGCCAGCCCTACATTTTCAAGAAAAGGAATGTCAGTAATCTTCTCTGAGTATATCTTTTCTTATCAAGTTAAACTTATGTTGATTTGAGAGATACATCCCGCATACAAAGTATATACAACAGGTAGAGCATCTTACAACAAAGCATGCTTCCCCACAAATGCATCCATTCATCAGCACTAGTTAAATGTCAAAATTACTCCAAAGATAGAGAGAGACAAAAATGTGCCACTAAATTAAACTATACTAAACTATACTAACAAGGATTTTTCTACTCCTTCGAATGCTCTCCTATTTCTGTTTTTACATATTGTCCACATTAACACCAATGGAGGTCCTTCGCATGCTCTCGTTGTCCGAGTTTCCATATTAGTAGCTGTTGAAATATAAGCAAGGCTCTTGATGAGATATCACAAGGCACAAAGAGAATAGAAGATGGAGATAAACATAAGAACTCTCTTGATTGATACTATTTAAGTACTTCGCTCTTACATAACAACTTCACTAAAAGGGTATTTATAGGTGGCCAAAGGAGACCTCTGGACTCAATACTTTCTTGGTCACCTTGAAACATAAAAATGCACCTATATCACACTAAAAGACAATGTACCTGGAAATTGTAAACGTCCCATTGGTAATGCTAATACATAAACCCAAAACTTAATTTCTAGAAAATCAAAATTATATTTCCAACAGAAGCACCTCTGTTACAGTCCATGCCGCTACTCATTTCCACTCCGAACATGCTCTTCAAACCATTCACCAAATAACTTAGAATATTATGTCGAGAATAAGATCCCAAAGTTATGACAAGTCAATTCATTTATTGAAGATTGCAAGACACAAGTCAACCTAAGGGGAAACAATGCTGGAAATTCAAGCTGAGAAAGCCCAAGGAGTGCAACTTGAATTAGAAAATGGACTTCTTATGCTGATAGTCAAACTAAAGCTATAGCTTGGAGCATTGAAAAGTTAGGATATGGATGCCTCATACTCCATTTGAGAAAGAGTGCTCATTCGTCGAATATGGTAGGAATGACACCAGTAGCTAAGCCTTTCAATGAAAACTTTAGTTCATCACCATTAACATCTATTAGACTAACATCCATACTTGAATATACAAGTATAAAGTTTATAAATGAGGAAATGAGGATTATTTTTGTAAAACACTTACCCAAAACAAGAAAAAGAACATCTGAAAACGCAAAAGCTCTGTGGTTGATTAGATAGGTAACAGAATTGTTGCAAATCCCTGATAGGACATGATTCTATTAGTTTTCTTTTTTTCTTTTGAAGTCTTGGTGATGTTAATTAGTGCAATCCAGCCATCCAAATGCATTATTTTAGAGAAACTATGTTTTCCTGCTCTTTCTTACACGTACATAATGGTTAGAGTGCTTATGGAACCAGATGCCTCAGAGTTCCATAGCATCAGTTATCTCTTCATAATGAAATCATTGGTTATTGACCTCAACACAAGATGCTCCAACAAGAAAACGCTACAAAAGCTGAAGTTTCTCTGATCATTTAAATGTTTCTGTTGACAAAAGGCAAGATTTTATATTGTTAGAAAATAAATGGGATGAACAGGGAAGTTGAGATCTCCTGGAAACACTCTCGAGACACATAATGCATCTTTGAAGCCATGCCGACGTCTTTTTCAAACAATGCCCACTATGATAGACATGAAAGGGAGAAAATAGCTTCAAGTGGGACTTGACATAGAATTATCTTCAAAAGGCACTTGTATAAAGGTAACACCAAAAAATATGGGGATACAAAGAGAGTAGCTTTTCCAGATATTCATGATGCTTCAAATGAATATCTGCAAATATCGTCTCCTCTTACTCACAGGAATAGAACTGTGAAAAATTTTCAATAACAAGAAGATAAGCACACACAGTTGTGTCGCAAAAATGACCTAATTGTGGATTTCTTGTTCTCCATTATTCTTCTCTTAGTATTACGATTTCCATCATTGATCCAAATTCAAGCTGAAAAGCTAAAGACGCTAAGAGAGGAAATATAATTCTCCTAATCTGTTTTTCTTTTGTTTGATAGCAAGTCCTTCTGCGAGATCAATAGAACTCTTCGGAACCAATGCTATTCAAAGAAGCTAAAGAAACCAAGGCAGGCAAAAGCTACACTTCATGGCATATTAGAATTAAAATATAAGCTAATCTTATGTAAAAGAAAACTTATCTGGGGAAATAAGAGAATTGCATGCAGTGACAGAAATTCGTGTTGTAACTGATTTCACACCATGAAGTTACTACAAGAGCACAATTTATCAGATGGAAGACAGAAAGAAAAACTTCTTAGTTGGACATAAATGCTTTTCAAAACCACAGCAGCAACTCATAAGCATCTCCACTAATTGCATAAAGTAAACAAATCATAGAGTAAGTTCACACAGTAAATCAACCCATCATCGGTTCACAGTCGGTTAAACATATGCACATGATAAGAACAAAACAAAGGACAACATCTCAAAGAAACAGTTGATAAACACCACAAAGCTAGCCATATAGTAACTTAAAATATAGACAAAAGTTGATCACCGTACTTTAGGAGGTATTCGCGTGCTAATTTGTCTTCAGCAGCTTCCTTCCTAACTGGTAGCATCCCTTCAATCAGAACTAGGCTCTCTGAATAGTCAAAAATCACATAAGAACCCTTCTTAGCATTTTCAATGCTGAATTTTGCCTTAACTGAACTAGTCACTGGATCAAACAACAGCACCCCGTTTTCATCCTCGACTACAACGTCACCATTCTTCAAACAGCCCAATGTACTGTAAAAACCAAATGTTATTCCAACATTGCATTTCTTGCTCCAACCATCTTCATCATCCATTACCCAAACATTAACATTATATTTGTCTGTTTTCTCCCATATCAACATACCAAGAGAATCCTCTAAATTCACAAGATACCCCTTAGTCCCCACTCTTATTCCCGGCATAGGTAACTTGTCAAATACTTTCTTACTCACATCAAAATACACCAACACCTCACGAGACCCATGCGCATCCTCTACTACGGTTCTCCAATAAGGTACCCCTTTAATGATCACATTGCAAATAAGCCCAAGAACACGAAACCCCACCTCATTTTTCAGCTTCTTCCAACTGAAACTCTTAGTCGAAAACATTTCCACTTCATCCGGAGCTCTAGTTTCAGCTGGTCTGAAACACAAAAGACTCAAGATCAAGAAATCATTCTCTTGAGAATCATAAGCCAACCCTATGGAAACACAAGAGTGAATTCCCATAAGGGGTTTGGTCTTTGAAAGCGTTATCGTCCTATACTGCCTCATTGCTGGGTTCCAAAGAGTAATCGTCTCACCCCAAGGTGGCTGAGAAAGGCACACAATGCCATTGCAACAACCCACAACCAACATATCGTGAAAGTAGGAAGGAAAAGGGCTATCCAGTTTCACAACCGATGATGAATCGGGGTGCGGGTCAAATAGCGAGAGGACATGATCAAAGGACTTGAAATGGCGAGTATGTATAAAAATGGGTGAAGTACAGTTGGCACTCTGCAAAGAAGAGGAATGGCGGAAATGGGTGGCTATGAAGTTGGGTTTAGAAATGAGCTTCCGCCATGGCTTGCAAACGCACCTGAATCGTAGAAGGGTCTTGACAGGGAGACGAGAAAGGATATTGGAGATGATTTCTCTTGGGAAAATGCAGCTGGATGTTGGGTCTGAAGGTCTATTTTTTGTTTTCTTGGAGCTCCCTTTCCCTTTCTTTTTCCCATTTCCTTTGCCTTTAGACGGCGGCATTTTAGTTGGAAAGTAGCTGGAGGTTGAAGAAGAAGAAGGGCCTTTCTGATCGACAGAGAACAGGGTTTTACAGGGTTTTGCTTATCACAAGTTGAATAAGCATGATTTTGAGTTTGCAAAAATCACGTGCTTGCAATCTTTAATATAAGGACATTTAAAATAGTGATTGTTTAACAACGGACGTCTTAATTAGAGATTACTGGCTTTTCGCTAGTTATGGATTAATTTGGTAAAAATTTAAACTAAAATTAAATGCAATTTCTTATACTAAATAAAAAATATCAAGAAAAATCACTTTTATACTGGTCAAAGAAGAGATTAGATAAAGGAGCATCTTTTTTTTTTGGTTGGAAAGATAGGCAATATTATAACATAACAAAATTTACATAAGTTTAGAGCCTTGGATGCCTACATGGCAGCCTTTGTACAAGAGTAACCCCGATGGTAGATTCCCCCCTACAGGGGAAACAAAACTAGTGCTGAAATTAGATGCTATTAAAGTAGTTCTGCTAATACACATAGTAGATATTTCATAACTAGAACCAGAGAGAGAATGTATAACATTCCTACTAAGCTGCCGAGTCATCCTGGTGTGGAGTATGCCCTGGTGATCTTGTTGGTAATAAGACTGTGCAAAAATTGGTAATGATTCAAAAAGTAGGCATTGCTCCTTGACATGCATTGCACCATACTTAGCTAATTTGTCTGCTACTTCATTCTGCTGTCTGTAGATAACCTGGACAGGTGCACTATCCAGCTGTTGGAGCAAGGACCTGCAATCATTAATAATATTAATACAGCTCAAAGCAGGTGCTTTTAACATACCAATTATAGTTTGTGCATCCGTCTCAATGGTGAGTGGTAATAGCCTTTGTTTGATAGCAATTTGAAGGCCTTTGAGTAGTGCGAGCAGTTCTATTGGGTAGGGTTGCCTTGGTTGACACATCCTGCAAATCCTATGACCCAATTCCTTTGATGGTTGCGGATAACTCCACCAATCTCATAAGTGCCTGGAGTTGACAATGGATTTCTTGTGTGGTGTTTGCAACTGCATGAACATCCAATGCACTGGTTAACCACAAAATCGCCATTCCGCCAGAATGGCCTGTGCTAGCCACCTCAATCATACCATCAAAGTTAAAATCATCTTTTACAGCTTGATGTGTTTGATAGTGCGTTTCTAAAAGGACCACTAAAGTCGGCCTATTAAAGTCAAGTAGAGACCTAAAGTTACGTCTAAACTCCATGGAGATTGCTCCTCGACAGTTCCATATGATAAAATTCATGTGATTATCTTGTGAGACACCCGTAGGGCTACTGCTTCGACTTATCCAATTACTCCTGCTCTCTCCTGGACGTAGGAGAAAGGTTGGCAGTATGAGCATAGCATATTTTCCCACCTCTGGATTGGTTGTGGGCCTTATGCGAAGAGAGAAGTTCCTGAGAGTAAGGGGACACCTTACGAAAATCTTCCTTTCGTATTCTTCCTTTTGCACAAACACTTTGATCCCATCTAGCCATGCATAGATTGGTCGTGTTTCCCTGTTGTAAGCGATTGCTGCGTCGATCTCCACCTGGAAATTGTTGTCTGGTTCTTCGCGATTGGGACTGTGTGGGGGTGAGTTGACTGGAGATGGGGGTGGTGTGTATGGCATTGGAGGTTCCAAGAGTGGTAGTAGAGGTTGTGGGTTCGTGTAGGGTTGTATCCATGGGGTTGAAGGAGTTGAAGGTGGAGGAGGATAAAATGGAAGTCGAATGCGATGCAAGTAAAGATGAGTAGGGTCCCATACCGGGACTGGTAGGTTTAGAGGTTAAAAAGGGGAGAGGTGTGGAGCTTGCATTAAGGACCAGTGGTAGCGTGCAAACACTTGTGTTCCTAGTTGCATTCCCTCTGAAATTATCTGGGCTAGGTCTGATGGGTTGTTTATGAGGATTGTCACCTCTTGGTGATTCACCTCCATGGTGAATGTTAGTGCATGATTCTGAAGGCCCGTTTCCAGCCAAGAAGTTAGTGTTAATGGAGCTTGTGGCGACTGAGCTGTGAAGATTATGGTGTTGGGCTCCATGATCAAGTAGGGAGGATATGAGAGGGGATGTTGTGAGCGAACTAGACGATGAAGGTTTTGTCTTTGTGGTTGTGGTTGGGGTTGTGACCTTCTCAAGTACTGGAGACTGTTGGCAAGCATTGTATGTTTGAGTGGGAGTAGTTGAAGTATTGATTTGAGAAGATAGGTCTGACGATGGAGGTGATAATATATCTATATCCGGAGGAGTTTTAATGGAGGATACAGGCGGTTTGATTGATGGTGTTGAAGGTTGTGTCTTTGAATGAAAGTGAGATATGGCGGAGGATTGCTCATGATGATGTTCCCGCATGGTGACTAGCGTAGGGTTTTGAGAAGTTAATGGTATAGAGGGAATAGGGCCTTTGTCTTGTTTGTGTGTTGTTTGTGGCTTTTGTTGGATATCAATTAATGTAGTTGACCGACTAAAGGGTAAGGTAGGGGAGATGTTTTTCATGTGAGGAGGTTGGTCATGGCTTACTGCATGTCTTGTGGTAGGTTGAGGTGGATATTGGACCAAATGTGATTGGACCTTGTAGTTAGGGGCAGTGGGGTGTGCTGTAGTAGGAGTATCCTTGTGTGGAAAATCAAATAGGTTAGGCCGGGTAATTTTAGTGTTAGTTATGTCCTCTAAGTCTAATGCACTAAAGGGATTAACATGATTAATAGGAATTACTTCTCTAGGTGGCAGTCCAGTGATGTTTGAGGTAGAAGCATGATTAGAGGTATTGAGAGAGAGTTTATTAAAAGGTAAAACATTAGCAGTATTATTTCGTTCTAGTGGCATACCTGATCTGTGTAGACTCCTGTGGACATTGGTGTTTTTCTTGGTTGTATTAGTAGGGAAAGTAACCACTTTCAATTCATCCTTAGATGACCCAGTAGTATTAGTGGACTTAACATGATTATCATGGTTAGCAGTAGTAGGCTCCTTAGAAGCAGTTGTTTTAGTGTATGAGCAAAGTAATTGATTATGTCCCATTCTACCACATTTAACACAAAATAAATTAAGTCCTTCATATACAATATTTTATTTATGATGGCCAATAAAAACATGAGTGCAAAGTGGTTGATCCAAGGGGACTTGGACACACAACCTAGCATAGCGTCCCCTTAATGTGGAAGAAGTACAGTTATCAATGGCTAGCAATTTACCCACCTTATTGCCCAATTTATGCAAGATAAGAAATTCATAAAATTCAGTTGGCAACTCAGGTAGACGTATCCATACTGCAGAGTGATTGATTGTTGTTTCAGATGGCATAAACTTTGGCTCCCATGGCCTAACAGTTAAGAAATGATTAAGAATAAACCAAGGTCCATCATTAATAGCATGCATCTTATTTTCCTTTTTCTGAAATTTCAACAAATAAAAATCTGAACCTAGGTCTACAAGTGGTAGATTCTCCGTAGGTTTCCATAGGGCATATAGTTTTTGCCTCAGTAATTGGTGTCCAATTTTCTGTCCATATAGCTTGATAATCACCGCATGCTGCCAAGGTTGGTATATTCTTTCCTTTTCTTCCAGGGTAAGTGGAATAAAGCTATTAGAATCTGTTTGTGCATCCAATTCTGCATTGATAACCTGTCCAGAAGCAACAGGATCATGTAAGGAAGTGTTTGGAGTAGAGATATTATGGGAAAGTAGGGTATGAAGATAAGATGAGGGGAGTTGTTTAATATAATGTTCAGTAGCTTCAGTAGGATCAATGATCATGTTGCTGGCTTGTGGAATTGAAGAAACCTGGTTAAGTAATTGTGGCGATGAGGAGGAGGAGGGAGTGGAGATATCTGGAGGTTTGGGTGGTATGAACAAAGGCGTTAGTGAGTTCTTGCGTGAGAGAATTTTTGACATGCTAGCTTTTTTAGTATAAGGCCTTCGATAAAGGAGCATCTAAGTTAGCGTAAACAATATTTGCGTTCTCTTTCGAGTCAATTACTCACATGGTCACCCAACTATGTCAAATTATCTCCTAAAGTCATTGTTCTTTTGTTTGTAACAACAAAGTTACTAAACTATATTTTTTAAATTTTGGATTGCCAAAATTTAGAGGGTAAAATGGGTATTTGGTAATCCAAAATTTAGAAAATCTAATTGAGTGATCTTCTGAGTGCAATAGGCATAGTTTAGTGACTTTATTGTTACAAACGAAAGTAAGTGACTTTAGAAGATATTTTGGGATAGCTGAATGGCCATCTAAGTAATGGACTCTTCTCCTCCCTTTTGTCTTTTGTATATGCACTTGGGGACAAGGCAGCAACGTGTCCATTCTCCTAAAAGTAATTTTTAAGAACTAAACAAAGGCTCCCTCAAAAATATACCACAAAAAAATGATAATCAAATCTAATAATAGCTTAAATATATCGTAATTCCTATCAAACATTCGGCAAGGAAAAATAGGAGAAAAAACCTCTTGGAGCAGAGTATGTTCTCTCTGGACGCTTGTTAACTAACATGCGCCATCATGGGACAGCGAGCTCGTATTCCCTCTCAAAAGGCATTATGGCTCAGGAAATGACAACGAAGGTTGGGAATCAACAAAGAAAGAAGGGTACACAAGCATCAAAGGAAGATTCATCGGCAACAACTGTAATAGTTGCCATTGAAACATTGGAACAAAGTGAGGAAGAAATTGACGAGACCCGGGTTGAAATTGCGTCGACATAAGATGGGAATCAGCAAGGGCAAAAGGAGAAACAGGTGCGAGGATAGAAGGAAACTCCAGAGCAGCACAATGGAGGAGCAATTGCAGGCCCCTTAAGCCAGTCATCTGTAAGTACTTGTACTCTATCCTTGGGAGATGTGGTTGAAAATTCACCTGAATTGAACAAACGGGGATCCATATGTGACAATTTTGATATTACAAAAATCTCTGGGTTTAAACTAGAATTTGTTGAACCAGAATTGCATGGAGAGGTTCCAGTTTGCGAAATCGAATTAGAGGAAATACGCATTGAATTAGCTCATTGGCAGAATGATGTTGTTTGCTATGTGTTGGGGGCGTATCTACCCTTTACTGTGTTGAATGAATACATTAGATGACTTTGGGCGAAGCATGGGATAAACAAGGTGGCAATGCTCAAAAATGGAATTGTTCTTGTAAAGTTTGACACAAGTGTGGGTAGAATGAAGTCATTCAAGGGGGGATTTATCACTTCGATAACAACCCCTTCATTGTTAAGGCATGGAATCCGGACATGGAATTCACAAGAGAAGAGCTACATACAGTTCCCATACGGGTGAAGTTGCCAGGATTGAACTTCAAGTATTGGAGCCCTAAGGGTCTAAGTAAAATTGGGAATTTGATTGGGAAGCCTTTTATGGTAGACCAAAACACTGAGAAAAAGATAGGATTGAACTTTGTGAGGTTGCTGATTGAAGTGGATATAGACACTGCATTACCTGAGAAGATAGCTTTTAAAAATGAGAAAGGAAATTTGGTGGAGTATAAAGTCCAATACGATTAGAAGCCTACTATATGCAAGTTCTTCCAAAAGTATGGGCATACTGAGGAGATTTGTAGGAAGAAGAATAAGCCACAAAACCACCCGAGAAAAAGTTGCACAGGATGTTGAGGCTAAACAAGATAAAACTGCTAATGCACAGGGAGATCAAAAGAAACTGAAAAACAAGATGGTCAAGGGAAAGCTCAAGTCAATCAGCAGACTACTCAGCCACAACAAAGACAGATCAAAGGAGGTTGGATAACCCCTTTGAATCCAAAAGGCAGCAACATAGGCAAGGGCAGACCACAATACAATCTCCAAATGCATTTCAAGAGCTGGATAAGTCGGGGCCAAGCAAAGTGTGCAACACAGGGAGGTCAGAAAAGTGGGAGGCGATCCAATACCTCTCTCTGGCAATGGATAACATACTGTGCTGAAACGTTAGGGGCCTCAATAGTCCTAATAAGCAAAAAGGAGGTCCAACTCTTTTGCAAGAGAGAAGATACAAGTTTAGTGGGATTATTATAAACCAAAATAAAGACCAATAGAATAGAGAGGATTGCCAGTAAGTTATTTCAAGGTTGACAATATGTTACCAACTTGGAACATCATTACAATTGAAGGATGTGGTTGAACTGGAGGCCTGACTACTTCCATGTACAGTGTGTGTACATGCATACAGGTAGTGCACATGCACTAACACGTAGGGTCATTAGAATAGGTTCAGCCTTTCCTGATGATTGTGCTGTATGTATAGAACACAAGGGATAAAAGAAGAGAATCATGGTCGTATTTGGAATCTGTCAGTGCTAGCTGTAAGGGTCCATGGATCCTAATGGGTGATGTTATATTAGAGGATAGACTGGGTGGGAATCCAGTTTCAAGGATGGAAGTACTGGACTTTCAAAATTGTCTAGACACTTGTGAATTGATGGAATTGCCATCAAGAGGCAGTAGATATACATGGAATGATTGAGGAGAAGAGAGGGTGTATTCAAAGATAGATTGGGTGTTTATAAATAATGATTGGCCGATTCACATGCCTGACTATATTGCTTATTTTCGGCCTGAGGGAATTAATGATCATAGTCCAATCAAGGTAGAAGCAATAAATGTGGATAATAGACCAAGAAGGCCTTTTAAATATTGCAACATCCGGGCCAGTCACCCAAGATGGAGAGGGTGGAGGCAGTTTGGCAGACACCAATTCAAAGTTATGCCATACTACAAATTGTCAAGAAACTCAAACTATTAAAGAAAAGTTTGAGAGAACTTAACAAGGAGCACTTCAGCAACATATTGACTGAGGCTGAGGAGGACATAATGGCTTTGGATCAGGTACTGCAATTGAATCCAACTGGCAGCTCTTGCAACAGCAGAAAAGGGAGCAATATCACAAATTTAGGAGGTCATCCTACTTAGCAGAGAGCTTCCTACAGAAGAGGAGCAAGACAAAGTGGATAAAGCTTGGTGATGATAATTCAAGATGCTTCTTTTCAGTTATTAAACATAAGGAGTTACAACAAGCTATAACTTAACTCAAAGAATCTCAAGAGGTTATCCAGTCAGAAAATGAAAAGATAGCTGACATATTTGTGGAATTCTATAAAAATTTGCTTGGCAGGAAATCATTACATAGAACTAGAGCCTTTCAAAGTTTCTTGAGGCTTGGTCCTACCATCTCAACTGAACAACAAATACAGATAATCCAACCTTACTCCAGGGAGTATGTGAAGTGTGCTATGTTTGGAATAGATAGTACGAAGAGCCCAGGGCCAGATGGTTATGTAAGTGACTTTTTAAAGATGGATTAGTTACCTCTTATAGTAAAGGTTTATACCTTATTTATTTTAAATAAATTCCTTTTAAAAAAATTATATTCCATAGCTACCTTTTGATTTTTTATAGCCAAATATCTATTTATGGTCACCTCCCAACCTTAAGCTATAAAATAAGCTTTGTATCATTTTTCTCTCTTATCCCCTCAAATTTCTCCTATACCCTACCCCATATCTATTCTCCCCCCTCTCTCTCTCTCTACTTCCCGATCTCATATCCTCTCCTTCTTGAAATATCTCAACTGTGTTTTAAGATCTATACGCTATAAGAAAATACGAAATTAGTACGATTTTAGCTGGAGTTGAGATCCTTACTAATAAGAAAATCGGAAGCAATTTGTCAATGATGTATACATTAACAAAATATTAGAAAGCAGAGTTAATTTTGAGGGTGTAAATTTTGGAGAGTGAATGGAAAGGGCCCATTTCTGCAATATAGAAGGTTTGATTGGAATAGGACTTGTGGAAGATAGAGGCCATTTCATTTATCTGCTTTTGCCAGAAGTATACACATTCCATGTGTGATAGGAATTATGGTCATCTATCTTTCTAAATTCTACCCTCTTTCTCTGAAATTTCTTGGGGATCAACTTTTCTGTTCTTTATTTTTTTCTTTTTCAGAAAAAAAAATACTATTTGCTCCATCGTCCATCCTAGAAAAAGGCAAAATAATTGGTTGTGGAATACTGATGCTGCTTCAACGAGACGACATTAGGGTTGTTCTTGAACAAAGACGACGGAGTTGGGGGCTGAGCAACTTGAATTTTCTGTTTATATATTTCAATGTATTTCAATGTATCTCTCTGTATTTCATTGTATTCATTGCCTATTTTTTTCATTGTAATTCAATGTATCTCGCTTTATTCCATGTATTTCAGTGTATTCACTGTCTTTTTTTCCATTATATTTCAATACATCATGTTGTATTCTATGTATTTCATTGTATTCACTATCTCGCTATATGCCATGAATGTATTCGTATATTTTTTTAATTAATATAATTTATGTATTCAGATGTATTATATAATTCTCTAAAGATTGTTATGTTTTTGGGGTATTTTTCGGTTGAGCATCTTTTTTATAACTGGAAATACAAAATTTGTGTGTTGTAACTGAGTTTGTTGAGTTAAATTAGGAGTCGATTATGTTAATTGATTCACTTTTCGTTTAAAACAGTGTAATCCTCTATTTCACACCATGAATAGAGTCGAATACAGTCGAATACAATAATCTGTCCAGCTGTAATCCCATGTTTCACGCCATGAATACAGTCGAATACACTCGAATACAAAAATCTATCTAGTTGTAATCCCATGTTTCACGCCTAGAAATGCTACTGTATTCATGAATACAATAGCTTAAATACATCAAATACATCTTATAACAACAGAAAACGTATCTACAATCCGTAATATAGCAAATGGCATCTATACATAGTTAATTACCACTAAAAGATTGTGCTTTATGAAAATTCCTCTTTAAAGAACGCATGGAGTATTGTGGGAGATGATATTGGGACTGTAGTGCTTCACTTCTTAGAAAATGGGAATCTGATGAAACAGATAAACTCCACTATAATTTCCCTGATTTCAAAGGAGCCAAATCCTTAGTATGCTAGCCAATTCAGACCAATATCTTGTTGTAATGTCATATACAAATGCATATCAAAGGTTATCTGTGTAAGATTAAGGAAAGCACTCACACATTTGGAGGCTGAAAATCAGGCTGCATTTGTTGCAGGTATATCATTGATCCATAACATCTTGATATGTCATGACCTGATGAGACATTATAATAGGAAAACCTCACCCAGATGCTTAATGAAGATAGACTTAAGAAAGGCATACGATATGGTGAGTTGGGAATTTATTGAGGAAGCTTTACATGGATATGGGTTTCCAGCATCATTTGTCAAACTAGTAATGATATGCATTACCACCACAAAGTTCACAGTGAGAGTAAATGGAGAAGGCTATGGTTATTTCGAAGGGGCCTCAGGCAAGGAGACCCCATATCACCATTGCTATTTGTTTTGGTAATGGAATATTTGACCAGGATACTCAAGAAGATGAGTGATCTCCCAGATTTCAAGTATCATCTTATGTGCAAATTCTAGAAACTAACACACCTAATATTTGCAAATGATTTTTTTGTAAGGGTGACTGTAGATCCATAGCCAGAGTAATGGAGGCTTTACACCATTTCAGTGATGTTACTGGGTTGATAGTAAATGTGGACAAATATAATATCTTTCTGGCAGGTATTGTTGACACAACAAATAAGGAGATATTGGCAAGCACTGGGTTCTCTTTGGGGACCTTGCCAATAAGATACCTTGGTCTACCTTTATCCAGAGGATGTGAATACGCAGTTTTTGCACTATTTTAACATCTCCCAAAGTCATTAGTGTTTTTTTTTATTTTAATTGTTTATCTGAATTTTATGTCTTTAATTGCATATTTCCTATCAAAAAATGCCAAAAATAGTTCTTTCTTCATTTGTGCATTTTAAGAATTAAATAACTGTTCAATTGGTGAATTAATCTAGTTAATTGATCATTTGAATAAGTTTTTAATTAATTAATTAACTAATTTATGTAAATTTAGTTTAATAAGTAGGATTAAGAGAAAATGTGCTAAAGGCTAAGAGTGCAATTTTAATGCCAATTAAGTGGCTGCTAGGAGAGGGTTCAAACAACGTAGTTTTAATCCAAACTATCATTTAAGTAGATCAAATAAATCTCAGCCTTTTATTCTCTCTTGATTCAATGGCCCTCATTTGATCCTCCAAGAGGTATATAATCCCTCTAAAATCAAAAAAAATGGCCCATTTCCCTTATACCCCCAAACTCTAGAGCCCCTCCTTCTTTCTCCTTTCCCCCTCAGCTGTCCCTCTCCACGGCGACGCCGAACCGCCTCCAAATTACCCTATTTTTTCAGCATACACTCTCCTCAACATCCTCTACCCAAATCTTCAAACCAAATCCCCAAAATTCCTCTCGATCCCCACGAATTTCATAAAAAAAAACGAAACCCTAACCGCCTCCTTCTTCTCAAATTCGTGAAGTTCTAGACCACCTCACCCCATAAAACTCACATCTCCGTGTATATCTCTTTGATATCTACAGTTTTATGTTGGTTTCACCCCAAAACTCTGGTTGTACTTTTTTCGACGATCACCATTGCCGTTCCACCACCCGTAACGGCCGCTGCCTCCCCCATTTCCGCCTCCGCACCGGCTTCGAGTACGTTTATATTGTTGATAATACTAAAACCATTTTTCGTTCACCGAAATTTATGGTTTGGTGTATATCAACAATAAAAGCATGACCGAGCCCGAACCACTGCCTATCGCCATTGTTTCGCTGTCATGACCCAAAATCCACTAAGGGTCGTGATGGCTCCAGACACCGCTGTCAGGCAAGCCAACCAAATTACTTAATTAAATTCTCGTTTTAAATATTTATGAAATCTCTTCTTTTATACGCTTAAACTATACATAGTAAATTCCACTGAATAAGAAATGAAACATTTAACAACTTTTAAAATTTTGAATAAACCCGTAGACATCCCCAGAACCCGGTGTCACAAGTGCACGAGCTATTTCTAAGAAACCATAAAATACAACATCCGCACGGAATACAAATTGGACAGAAAGAAAATACAATACACTGAAAGAGACTATACTAGCTGCGGGTCACCTCGAGGAAATACAGCTCGCTTAGTCTCCGGGTCGCCCGTGCTGCTACGCCCAATAGGCCAGTAGAAATTCTTGTAGCTGCGCAACAAAATGCACAGCAAATGTAGCATGAGTACGACAACAACGTGTACTTAGTAAGTATCCCGCCTAATCTTGAAGAAGTAGAGACGAGATAGCAACTTCGACACTTACTAATGGTCAAATAATAATATTATTTAAGCGATGACTCACGAATTTATTAAGGACGACAGTAGATTCAAATGAATTACTAAACAAGTAAAAGTTCCTTTTTATAAAAAGCCTCCGGATTCATAATCCATTAATTAACAATTATCTCAAGTCAGGGAGAGCAGATGGCAATATCAAAAAATCTCAAGGCAAGCAATACAAGCATGCGCAACTCATGCCGAGGTCGTACGGGCCGATCCAACATAAATGTAAATTGTGCACTGCCGAGGGTCGAGCGGCACAAACCATAGATGCATCTATTACCCCGCTCGCGAATCATACATGCGACGCGGTCAGTAAAAAATAAACAATCACCCTGCTTGCGTACAATACATGCGACGCAGGTACACATAGAAATACATGCTCAAACAGCAAATTAAGAGCTTATCGGGGAACATTTATCCAAATAAAAGCCAATCCTCTTTTAATGATTTAAGAAAATGAAGTTTAATCCTCTTAGAAATTCATTTACCAATTCAATAGGATTTAAGAAATTCAATCGTCAACAAGATCACAGGTATTCCAAGTATAGCATGCTTTTGGGTCTTAGACTACACGGACTTACACATATTAGTAGCTACGCACAGACTCTCGTCACCTCGTGCGTACGTAGCCCCCACAAATAGGAGCACATAACCAATTATTTCACCTATGGGGACAATTCCCTCTTACAAGGTTAGAAAGGAGACTTACCTCGCTCCGAAGATCCATAACCGGCATTCCCCGCCCTTCCGAAGACTCGAATCGATGCTAAATGCTCCAAAGCTAGACAAATGCTCCAAATTCTCATGTTTTGAAAGTTTTTCTTTCTTTTTGTGATTTGTTTGTGGAAGCATATCTCAATCAATGACAACTGTTGTTTTCTCTTATTCACTGATGATTCTGATCTTGATAGTTTAAATATGTTTGTTGATTATTGATAATTGCACAATGATTTCACTTGTAGTTGCCCCAGTGGCCATGAGTACTTATTAAAATCTGGGATTCACACTGTGTATGCAACTTTTCGATGATGCCAAAAGCGGGAAGAGATATTGTGCTTTACTCATTATTGTGAATTAAGTGATATTTATAACCTAATTAACCTGGTCCTTGATGATAAGTAAAATTTCTAAGTTAAGTGTTGATGGTTAAGATGAGTTCTTACAGGTTCTTTGATCAGTAAAAAGCACTGAGTTTGTCATCATCAAAAAGGGGGAATTTGTTGGCCCAAGAACAGGTGAAGTTTTGAAGAATGACAAATGAACTCAGTCATGGACCAGGTCCATCATGTGAAGCACGGTGTTTGTCAACCAATACATGTGAGATGCACGTGAAGGAGATAAGTCCCATTGATCAAGTAGAAATATCTCCTGAACTGATCGAAAAGGTTACATATGGGATAAGGAGAGAAAGTCTCCTTATGAGAAGAGAACACAATCCGGATAAAAGATAAGATTGGAGTTTGTGTTGTTCAAGGACTCAACTTCGATGAAAGATCAGCAATTGAGTCTCAATCAAACTCTAATTACTAACTCATTAAATAACAGTGATTGTTCTCTTTTACAGGTGTTGCACATACGCAGAAGTTAAACTAAATTGAGAGCAAAAGAGCAAGGCGATTTTGCAAGTAATTTATGTGAGATTTAAGTGTGCACTCCTGAAGCTACTTGAACGAGATAGAAGAACCAGTTCTATTGTGTTTTTCCTTATTCTAGTTCAATTGTAGTAGGTGGATTAAAGTTGTACCTTTAAGCTTTTATAGAAGCAATTGTAATAGGTACTTTAAGTATTCAAGTTATAGGCTAACTTGAAGTTGTCGCAACAGTTGAGGCTGTGTGCTACAAAGGGATTAGAGTTAATTCTTAGGTTTACAAAGAGTTTTTGTAAATGCTGTTTTGGCTCAGTGATTTTAGTGGAAGTTTGGAAAAATCCTACTGAGTAGTAGGTCGTGGTTTTTTTACCTTTTGAGCTAGCTGTTTTCCACGTAAAAATCTCTATGTTCTTTATTTTATGTACTTTTAATTCCGCAAACAGTAGTAGTTTGATCACTTAGAAGAACCTGGTTCTTCTAGATCGAATATTTGGTACCACACAAATCATTCCCGCTCTTGTGTGGTATTGACGTTTAGAACATCACCACCAAATAAACCTGCGCAGATAAATAATGTACAGCGGAAAATAGAAGCAGAAATATACAGTCAAGGATGGGAAGGGGGAAACATGCTGTAGGGAAATATCAGATAGCAACGAGAGGACAACAGTTAAATATTCGGAAAAGCACTATACACGGTGAAATTAAAAGACTTAATTTCCCGCTGTCGAGACATTCCGAAAGCATGTATCGGGATCTCAAGGGTAGGAGCCCGTGGTCTCGCCCTCGACCCCGAGGGTTCGTCAAAGCTCGACTCGGCGAAAGCAAAGAACAAAGCCAGGACAAAGGAAGAAGCCCCCCGGGCGTACAGCTATATCTGACAGACTCGGCCTGTCTAGAGCCTATGCTGTGGCATCATGTCAATCCATCCCATCACCATACTTTGCATTTATTATCCATGTACTTGTAACCGAGATTCCCCTCCTATATAAAGGGGACTCGCCCCTCCTTGCTGGGTGGTTGGCTGTTGCTGCATTTTCTGCATAAGTGCAATAATATCTCTCCTCTCTCTCTTTTCTTCTAATCCATTTGTTCTCATTGGCCCGAGGTCATCTCGTGTTCATTATTTTCTTACTTGTTCTAAGCCCGTCTAGCTATGCAATGGTCATAAAGAGCCTTACTTAATCATATCTTTGTTTGTTATCCCTTCCCCGATTGTTCCCGATAGCTCGATCCCGGTTTGAGCCTCGGCCCCGAGGCCTCCATCGACCTACTCTACGCCCTGCCAACAGGCCCCTTTCGGTTTGCTTACTACCTCGATTTAACTCGCATTTTATCGCTATACTTGACATTTTTAGCATCAACTGCCCCTAACAACTAGCTTGAGAATAGATCACATATTTTTAAAATCTCATTTGCAAATTTAATTGTTGTTACTATTTTCACGGTAAATAGTTTGGCGCCCACCGTGGGGCTAAAAATAATAGTCATTATTTTCTGGCTGGTTTCGTTAAGCGAACACACATTATCTTTCACACTTTTCTTGTCCAAGATCCTTTAATTTTAGGCTAAAATGTCCGGCTCGATAAACGGAGCCGAGAACGACAACTTCGAAATCACGGGGAAAGCAGCGTGGTTGTCCCGGCCGCTGGAGCGCCTCCACAACGCAGACTCACGAGACGCACAACAAGTCGACGAAACCTCTCACACTGATAGGAGCATATGACACGACGGCCAATAGGAAGTACAAAAAACCTCAGCCCGGGAAGAACATGAATTAAGTCTTGACGTAATCTTCGAAATGTTGCAGGCACAACAACTGGCCATCACTCAGCTGCAAAGCCACCCGAGGACCCCCGCACAGCGGCACCAGAGACGGCTCCACCCGTCGAGTGAACACCGGTAAGGTCAAGCAACAACGGATTAGTGGCCAATCCGGTCATCGTAAAAATGCTCGAAGACCTCACCAAAAGAATCAAATTAGGAGAGAAATTGACCGCGGCCAATGATAAGAAGGTCGAGACCTACAACTCCAGGGTCGATCAGATCCCGGGTGCGCCCCCATTCCTCAAAGGCTTAGATTCGAAGAAGTTCATCCAAAGGCCGTTCCCCGAGGAAGCAGCCCCGAAGCCCATCCCGAAAAAGTTCAAAATGCCGGAACTCCATAAGTACAACAACACCTCCGACCCTAATGAACACGTTACTGCTTACACCTGCGCGGTAAAAGGCAACGACATAAAAAACGACGAGATCGAGTCCGTGTTGTTGAAAAATTTTGGAGAAACGCTTTCAAAGGGGGCCATGATGTGGTACCACAACTTGGTTCCCAACTCCATAGATTAATTCGCCATGCTAGCAGACTCCTTCGTAAAAGCACATGCCGGAGCCATCAAAGTAGCAATGAGGAAGTCCGACTTTTTCAAAATCAAGCACAGGGACAATGAGATGTTGCGGGAGTTCGTATCCCGCTTTCAGATGGAACGAATGGAACTACCGCCAGTCTCTGACGACTGGGCGGTGCGAGCCTTCACCCAAGGCCTGAACGAACAAAGCTCGATGGCCTCAAAATAACTGAAATAGAATTTATCGAATACCGGACCGTAACCTGGTTGGACATTCACAATCGATACCGGTTGAAGATCAGGGCCGAGGATGACCAGCTGGGAGCTCCTTCACGCTCAGTATACCCCAACAGACTCCTGGCAAAGGAGATGAAACCAAACAAAGAAAGATACCAGCCATACCTCGAAGACAGAAGAAACCCCCCAAGGTGCAACTTACCTCGCAACGACCGGAGGATAGATCGAGGACAGGACCCTCGAGGGATCTTCAAAAGAACTAGGCTCGATCGGAATATGGCACCGATGAACGCGCCCCACTTGTCGAAATACAACTTCAGCGATGATGTATCGGATATTGTGTTCGCTATCAGCAAAATCACGGATGCCAAGTGGCCCAAACAAGTACAGTCAGACCCATCACAGAGGAATTACAACTTAGTATGCGAGTTCCACAATACACACGGTCACAGAACCGAGGATTGCCACCAATTACGAGAAGAAGTGGCTCGACTACTCAACAAAGGGCACCTTCGGGAGTTCCTTAGTGATCGAGCTAAAAACCATTTTCAAGACAGGGAAGCGACCAAGAAAAATGAAGCAAACGGGCCAAAACACGTCATCTACATGATCATGGGAGGCGTTGATACCCCGCAGGAGCCCATGATGAGGAAAACAAAAATATCCATCACCAGGGAAAAACGGACTCGGGGATATATCCCCGAAGACGCCCTCACGTTCGGTGAAGAAGACACCGAGGCTCTATCCCAACCCCACAACGATGCCCTGGTAATCTATTTCCTCGTAAATTCTTTTTAGATAAAACGTGTACTAGTGGATCCAAGTAGCTCGACCAATATTATTAGGTCAAGAGTGGTAGAATAGCTCGGGCTGACTGAACGGATCGTACCCGCCACTCGGGTCCTTAATAGGTTAACATGGCAAGCGAGACAATGAAAGGAGAAATCACCCTCCCAATTACCGTGGCCGTCACAACCCAAGACACCAAATTCCATGTCACCGAAGGAGACATGAGATATAAAGCCTTGTTTGGGCGTCCATGGATACACTACATGAGAGCGGTACCATCCATTCTCCATCAGATGATAAAATTCCCAACAAAGGATGGGATCAAAACCGTCTATGGGGAGAAACATGCGGCAAGGAAATGTTCGCCATACACGATGTACCGCCAACACCCGCGCCTCTGCTCCCCGAAAAGCCAATGGATGAATCAGACCTCGACCCCGGTCGAGTTTGCCAAAAAATGAAATCAGTATCACGTATTTATCCTCAGGAAGTCGTAATAAGCCGACCACGAGGCGCCGCCGCCCTACCACGCTTTAAGGTACATCCACTTCTTTTATTTTATTTCAAGATAAGAACTAACCCCCATGCAGGCACCCAGCCCGAGAGATCGGGACACCAACGATATCGGAAGAAATCAAGACCCCGGGAGCCCGTTAGACTCTTTTCCTTAGACCGAGTTTTTTATCCCAAAACAAGAAAAGGGTTTTTACTGGCAAGGTTTTTAACGAGGCAACGACGGCAAAACTGCTAAAAGGGGAAAAACTCCACAGGGTTGATTAAAGCCACCTTACCGGCCAACCTACAGGCGGCGAAGGGCATTCCCCTTGGGAGCCACCCAATCCAAAGGAGATGGAGAAACGAAAAAGCAAAGGTTCATTCGGGAAGACAACGTATAAGGCCGAACGACCAATATAATCAAAATCCGCCAGAGCGAAAGTATGTACTATTTTCGGGTAATCAATCAAAAAATATCCATTTTTCCTGTGAAAGGAAAGGAAGTCTACTTCTCGAAGTAAAATAAATCATCGAAGCAACCGTATTCGGCAAAAAATAAGCCATCCCAGCACAAACGGCACGCATGTTATGCTGGTGAATCGAGGAATATCTTCCAGCATCTTGAGGTATTCAAGCTCGAACAAATCCGATATACTCGGAGACATAAGCGGTTCAACACCCCTACGACACCAGCGTCGGGACTCCGGACTCTTGAAGCCCTCGCGAAACGGCTCCAAGTATACAAAAGGCGGTATTCAAGCCTAAACTGATCCGATATACTCGGAGACTCAATATAAGAAACTTGACAACTTGCACGACCCCAGGGTTAGAACTCCGGGCTCAACGAGCCCCCGAAAAACAACTTCGGGCTCACCAAGCCCCCGAAAACAACTCTGGGCTCACCAAGCCCCCGAAAAATAACTCCGGGCTCACCAAGCCCCCAAAAATCAACTCCGAGCTCACGAGAAGCTGTCTTCAAGCAAACTCGATGACTCGGAGGTTGTCGCCAATCTCCACGCACTGAAAAATCCAAAATTGTAAGACCCTAGCGGGCAGCCTCGGCACAATCAGATCTATTCTCCATACATTGTAAGACCTCAACAGGTATGGCAAACTGTAAGACCTCAACAGGCATGAAAAATCCTGCAGTTTAGGCTATACGGCGCATTTGTAAGAATCCCTAAAGGGCATACCCTCGGTGTAGACGCCTAAAACTACCTCTCGGGATCAAAAATGGCTCCAGCCAAACGCACATGACTCCGATCAAAACGGCTGCTACAACCCACAAAAAATGCGACTTGGGGACGCCGGACTGTCGCTAAAAAAAACCTCCGAATCTACTTCGGAAAGAACCGGTTAAAACATGCTTCCCTCCACAGGCAAAAACGAGCTCCGACCATGTCGGCTCCAAAATGCAAGAGCGTCGATCTACTCGACCTACGGGCTATGAACCTCATGAGGTGCTCGAAACACCACCGAGAACGACTTGAAATCGAGGTTCCTCTGGAACCGACGATTGGTCAGGCAAAATATCACAAAAAGACCTTAATGAGCGGATACAAAGCCTACACACAAAGCCCACGGGCAAACAACGTAAGAGCCATTGTCGCCAGCTAAGCAAGCCTACGGGCTACATATTGAAAGGTCTCTACGACCAGACAACAAAAGAGCCATTGTCGCCAGCTAAAAAATCATGACAACTTGAGGATTAAAATGAGCTTGAATCATAACCCGATTCAGAGACCTTATCCAAAATAGTTAACTGTACGAAACCTACGGGCCACATATCAAAGGGTCTCTACGACGAAACGACATAAATACCACCATCACCGAAAATGCAGTAAAATCTGAGGGATAACTACAGCTCGGATCACAACACAATCCGGAGACTAAGCCCGAAGATTGCAATACGCCTACGGGCGCGACATAAGTACTATCGTCGCTAGGATATCAATGAGATTTTAAGGGTCGATTACAGCTCCGATCGCAACACGGCTTGGAGACTGGACCCGGAAACTACGAGACCCCATGAAGCGAGGAATAAACGCCACTGTCGCCAATTCAAGGTAACATAAGGGTCGATCACAGCCCGAATCGCAGCGGGACTCAAAGACTGGGCCCAAGATAGTTAAAACACAGCATGCCTGAGGGTATGGCCCAGATGACACCCTCATCAGATCTCCAGGCCACTTGCCCGTAGTATCAAATTTAACTAAGAGCACAAAGGACCGTCATGTTCCGCCCGTACAAGCCGGGATAAGTCCCGAAGAGAAATTGCAGCTCGGGCCACAAATGCGACCTGACCCAAAAGACAGTTGAAAACGGCAAAATACCCAAAGGTGTAGGATAAATACGACTACCACCGACACGCAGGGGCACAAAAAATGCAAAGACATGAAGGCTCGAGTCGAAGCCCAACCCGGCAACTAAGCCTAAACGGCCAGGCCAAGCATGGAGGCCCAGCACCTGCTCATATCAGGAATCACACTTAGGGGTTCCTGGGAACGTCCGACCAGTTCCGAACTAAGAGGGACCTTGCCAAACGCCAAGACCAACATGCCTGATCAAAAACAACAGCAGGGAAAAGGTACAGAAGAAATAAAACTTTGAAACTTCTCCTTATATGTCATGTGCACAGGAAAAAGCGTATTCTCCATCTACAAGCATGCCCTACATACATTCGGAGCCAAGCTACAAAGCGACAAAATCTACATTCTACGCTAAAGAGCTACAGCTTGCCAAAATCGCCTCCGCGACATCGATGTGAAGCGACCGAGCATCGCGTTCATCCGCCCGTGCTCGAGCTAACTCCTCCGGGAGAACGAAGCCCCTTGCTCTGATTTATTCGAACACCTCTCTCCGGGCTTTACAACAGACATATTACTCAATCATTCGCTCTCGGTCCAGGGTTTGCTTCAGCTCAGCTTGGGCATCAGCGTTATCCTTCACACAAATCGCCATCTCACGATCGGCCTTGGCTCGGTTTAGCGCTGCCTCTGCCTGGGCTTTAATTATCTCAGCTCTGAACTTCGAGAGGTCCGATTCAAGTTTCCCAATCATATCCGCTTGAACTTTGGCGTTGTCTCGAATCAAGCAGAGTTGGACCTCGAGGGCAGGAACAATGGCCGAAGCATCCATCTCCTCCAAAGCTCGTGCCTGCGCTTGAGCCCTTAGCTCCCCGCAAGCAATTTTGATGCGGTTCACATCGCCTTTGAGGGAGTCCAAAGCCTCTGATTTTTCCGCAATTGATACAGTAAAGTGGAATCAGCCACAAGGACAAAAGGAAGCAAAACACACACTGCTGGAAAATTATCTGCTCCACCAAATAGCTCTCATAGTTCGAGCTCCGATGCGCCTCATATCGCCAATGCTGCAGCTCGACTACCTTCTCCTCGCTGAGGAGCCTATGGGACTCACCCTCCTCCCGAATTTTCTAGAGCTTGGCCCCTTGACGGAGCAGTTCAAACCTAAGCCCATCACAGGCTTGCGCAAGGAAGGATCAATAAAAGAAGGAAGACACAGGATACAAGCGAACTATGCATAAACTTACCGCAAAATGGAGCCGGCAGACTTCCTCGAAGTCAAAGCTCACTCCTACTGATTTTTTCTCTACGGCCCTAGAAGAGCCAACCTCGTGCGCGACATGCTCACCTAAAGGAACCTCCGGCCGGGAATCAAGTGCTCCGGGGATAGCAGATTCGGGTAACACCCCCCAGCTCGCCACCTGCGTTCATCACAGGACAAATGGACCACCAGCTTTTGAACCCAGTCGGGCAGATCATGAACTCCACCCGACATCCACAAAGTTGCTGCAATAGAGAAAACAACATTATTACTTGGCTGATTTGCCATAAATGAGATCTGATAAGGTTCCGGATGCCTCACTTACGAGCGTAATTCCACTCCTCAGGAATTGGCAAGAACTCGCAGGGATGATGTCAGCCGTCCGAACTCGGATAACCTCATCATCAGTACCGTTCGCCAAAACGACGGGTGAATCTGCGCCAGGGTAACCTGATACTTTAGACAGAATTCAAGCACAATCCTATTAGGAGGGCCAAAGGCGAAAGGATATAAATACACGTTCATAAATCCATTAGTAGAATCCGCAATACCCTCATCGGGGGGAAGCGCCTGCAGGCCTTCCGCTCCACCTACAGTATCTCCTCGCCATCTTCAGATGTTCTCTCCTCAGCAAAGACACCGTCTCCAAAGCAAACTCCCTTGATTCCTGAGCACCAGGAACAACGCCCCCGGCCTCTTGTCAGATCGATCCTGAAGCAGTTTCCATGGCTATGGTGGAGCTAACATGCCAAAGAAAAGGTACGCACCAATATTTTCGCGCCTAGAAATATGCAGTCCCCTATACCGAAACGGAAAGGCGGCTATTTGAAAGTGGTAGAGTTTTGCGCAGAAGCCGAGGCTGCTCCACATATATATGAAAAGCAGCAACGATTCACATGCCCGAGGCAAGCCCCGGGAAGCCAATGGCCTCGATACAAATTGATGGATCGATACTCGACCCCGGGAGCATCCTCCAACGAGGAGTCACAGCTCGTGGAAACATTCATATTATCTCCATGCTCGGAGCAGCACTTTATAACAAGAAACCCACACCTAGAGAGGTCGAGCCTCAATGAGCTCTTATTGATCGACATCCAATCCAAGGTGAGCAATTGATCCCCCAAATCACACTCTCTAAGAAGAAAGACCAAATGCAGGAAGCTCCGATCGCGAATACTACACAAAGGCCCGAGAAAGCGCCACAAAAACATAGGCAAACTCCTCAGCGGAAGACAACCTTATATTTTCTAAAAGGTGATCTACATCAAAGTTAGCAAGGCCCCCCGGGCACCCTGAGATGACCTCCATCTGGGGTAGCGTCCCCGAAGACCCCGGAACTCATTGCATGATCTCCGAATAACTTGGGAGACTTCTATAGCCCCAATCCATCAGATCGACCCAGGGTTGTCCCGAGATATGATTATGGGATCGAAAAGAACCCATGTCGATTGGCAAGAAATCAGGTCGAACACTTACGCCTAAATTAAATATCAGCGATCAGTAACACATAAATAAACATTCGAAGAGCCTCGAAGGGCATGAAGTCGTAAAGAAACAGAGCAAATTCAAAAATAGAGATCGACAAAAGTTCATTTCTTGTTCATAAAAGTATATGTACAACAGCCCCTGAAGAGTCATAGCCCATATCTACGAAGGCTTACAAAGGGTTCCCACACAGATACAACAAAAGGGAGTACATGAAGAAAAGGCCTAAAAACTACTCTACCCTGGAAGGCATACCCCTAGTGATAGAATCTTCAAGCATTACGTCGCTGAATGCACGTCTCCAACAACCTCGCCCCAGTCCCTCAAAGTAGCACTTCGGAGAAGAAGACGAAAAAGAAGGCAAAAGGAGCAGGGAGGGATGAAGAAGCGCAATAGCTCTCAGAGGCTCGAGGACCCTCTTTGGCAAAGGGAGCCTCGAAGAGGCAACGGACCGAACGATCTTCGGTCCTGCTTGCACGGCTACTTCAAATACACTTCTTCGAGCATCGAGCTGTGCAAGCTCCTGGCTCAGGGCAGAGTTCCACGTTGAGCTAGGGTGCGGAGGTGAGCAGCGGTGTATAATCCGATCCCCCTTTTGAGGAGTGGTGCATAGTCCGAGCAACTATCCACACGAGGAAGGAATCGACTCTCCATTTATCATCGCCCCGACTCAGCGGTAATGGAAAAGGTCGGTGTATCAACAACCACGATGACAGCATGATAGTACATCTACATTCGGCGGAAAGAAGCTCTGGTAGAAGGCTAGAAAACGGCTCGAGGAAGCTCCTCCAAAGGGCTTTAAGATTATAAACCATAGTCGTGATGTTCAAAGGAGGAAAGAAGGAGATAAGAAAAGAGAAGGCAAGCAAGCTAGCAGAAATTGTGAGATGGTAAAAAACAAGGCCAAGGCACCCCCATTTATAGGAGATTACGACATGGTCATCCATGCTTCAGAAGATTGACCGACGGGCGCAGTTAATGCATCCACGAAAACCGAACCAATGGCGGTACCTGTACCTTGGGAAGCAAAAATCAAAGAATGTAATGAATGAGGTCGAAAAGCACGAGCCAGAGGATGCATCATCAGTATGATGTCGCCTAAAGAAGCTCGAGGGGTCAGGTGTCAAAATGATTTCCCATCTCTTCGATGCGGGAAACGCGGAGACTATATGTAAACAGTAAAATTAAAAGACTTAATTTCCCGCTGTCGAGATATTCTGGAAGCATGTATCGGGATCTCGAGGGTAGGAGCCCGTGGTCTCGCCCTCGACCCCGGGGGTTCGTCAAAGCTCGACTCGGCAAAAGCAAAGAATGAAGCCAGGACAAAGGAAGAAGCCCCACGGGTGCACAGCTATATCTAACAGACCCGGCCTGTCTAGAGCCTATGATGTGGCATCATGTCGATCCATCCCACCACCATACTTTGCATTTATTATCCATGTACTTGTAACCGAGATTCCCCTCCTATATAAAGGGGACTCGCCCCTCCTTGCAGGGTGGTTGGCTGTTGCTCTATTTTCTCCATAAGTGCAATAATATCTCTCCCGTCTCTCTCTTTTCTTCTAATCCATTTGTTCTCATTGGCCCGAGGTCATCTCGTGTTCATTATTTTCTTACTTGTTCTACGCCCGTGTAGCTATGCAATGGTCATAAAGAGCCTTACCTAATCGTATCTTTATTTGTTATCCCTTCCCCGATTGTCCTCGATAGCTCGATCCCGGTTCGAGCCTCGGCCCCAAGGCCTCCATCGACCTACTCCGCGCCCGGCCAACAAGCCCCTTTCAGTTTGCTTACTACCTCGATTTAACGCATTTTACCGCTATACTTGACATTTTTAGCATCAACTGCCCCTAACAACTAGCTTGAGAATAGATCACATATTTTTTGAATCCCATTTACAAATTTAATTGTTGTTGCCATTTTCACGGTAAACAAGCACAATTCAGTTATCAACAAGAATCGAAAACCAAACAAGTGCACGTCATCACCCTTCGTGCTTTTACACTCTTCCTCACCATAAAATCAATATAAACTGCACGGCATCACCCTTTGTGCTTTTACTCTCATCCTCACCATAAAATCAATATAATCGGCACGGAATGGTACATCGTGCGGCACGATATCACCCTTCGTGCTTTACACTCTTCCTCACTAAACAATGCACGACATCACCCTTCGTGCTTTTACTCTCATCCTCACCATAAAATAAATATAATCGGCACGAAATGGTAAATCGTGCGGCACGGCATCACCCTTCGTGCTTTACACTCTCTCACAAAATAATGCACGACATCACCCTTAGTGCTTTACACTCTTCCTCACCTAAACAACAAATACAAACAATAAGGGCAAGGAATAAACGAGTCACAATAAAAATCCTGGCAAGGGAATAATATCAAAACCACAACATCCCGGCAAGGGAACAACATTAAAAGCAACAACGTCCCGGCAAGGGATCAATACCATAAACCTTTTCTCATTTTCACATTTACCTCACAACTTGCTTCACAATTTGAGCCAATGCTCTATAAGGTTCAATTGCTAATTACACTTTCATAAATCTCTTTGCAGCTTGAGCCAATGCTCTTCAATATACAAATACCAATATTCTTCCCACAAACCTTTCTCGACAATAGCAATCACCACATTAAACATGAAAAATACAACGGAGTCACATTAATCACAACATAAGATTCACGAGCATGCTTGACACCAGCATATAGATACTCGTCACCATGCCTATACGTCGTACTCAACACATAACACATAGCACATAAGACCAAACTCATATTCCCTCAAGCTAAGGTTAGACCAAACACTTACCTCGATGCCACGAACACCGTTCAAGCCTCAACTATCGCTTTACCTCTTGATTCCACCACCAGTTCGCTCGTATCTAGTCACAATTTCTTAATTACATCAGTGAATGCTAAATGAATCAATTCTAATGCATGGAAATAAGTTTTCCAAAGTATTTCTTAAAAAGTCAAAAATCGACCCCGGGACCATATGGTCAAAACCCGAGGTTTGAACCAAAACCCGACTACCTATTCACTCACGAACTCAAATATATAATTTGTTTTGAAATCGGACCTCAAATCGAGGTCCAACTCCCCAGAATTTGAAAAACCTAGGTTCTACCCAAAACACCCAATTTCCCCCATGAAAATCATTGATTTTGAGTTGAAATCATGTTAAAAGGTGTTAAGGATTGAAGAAAACTAGTTAAAAATGACTTACAACTGATTTGGAGAAGAAGTTGCCTTTGAAAAATCGCCCTAGAGTGTTTATGTTTTGAGAAAATATGAAAATGGGTTAAAAATTCGTCTAAGTATGGATTTCACAGGTCTCTGATGTCGCAATTGCGACAAGGGTTCGCAATTGCGAACCACACAGACTGCAACTTTCGTAAATGCGAAAAATATGTCGCATTTGCGACCTGGCCAAAAATCATATAGCCTTCGCATTTGCGATAAAATGATCGCATTCGCGATCAAGCCAGCTTTCAGGTCTTCTTCGCATTTGTGATAGACCTGTCGCAAATGCGAAGTCGCATTTGCGATGGATGAGTCGCATTTGCGACGATTGGAAAAGGGGAAACATCGCATTTGAAATAAATTCCTCGCATTTGTGAGGTTGGCTGGCCTGCGCTATGTTCGCATTTGCGAACTCGCAATTGCGAGCAATGTGAAGCCTGCAGGCCTGCTGTCGCGCCCCCTTTTTCTCGTGAAATCAGGTTTATGACATTTGGAGGGACAACTCATTCCTTTTGGAAATTGGGTTTGCAATTGAAGAGTCGCCACCTAATGATTAGGGTGCATTAGGACACCAAAAGAATTTTTTTTTGATTTGAATAACCAAAGATAGGGTAAGGGCTTGAAATAATTCTAAGGGGATGTTGTTAAGCACCCCTCAGAGTCCACTAGTGTGGTTCCCGGCCAGACAATTCTTGTAAATTTGGGTACAATTAGCATACAAACAAATAAGGCTCAAATAAGAGGGGATTTCATCACATAAAGGTTTGAAAGTAAACAAGGTTGAAAGAGTAATTAGAAAAGCTGATTTTAGAAATAAAGAGTTAAAATGCTGAAAAGAAAGAAATAAAGAATAGAGGGAGAGGGGTCCTAGGTTTATTAATAATATGGATCACCCCACACAATGCCCGGTAATCACTCCTCAATGAGGGGCTATACGTGATATTATCGCGTGGTCATCATATCCATATCTATCCATCCCACTCTGTTAAGGTATTTAAAACGCGGATTGGTCTCGATTACTTATTGCATGCTGTTACCCGTCCCATTCCTATCAGTCCCGGAGGCATTTAGGACTACTAATCCTAAAGGGATGGATATTAGGCTTATTTGGGGTTTCAAAGGTAAAATTCTAATGCGACATACAAAACACATACTGCATATTTGGGGAAGCACATAGAAACAAACAAGGCTCATATATACCTCCTTGTATACAAGAAAGCACATAATAACATGTCTTACATGTACTGCTTAGGTCTGATTAGAATTAAATATGAAGGAGAGTTAAAAGCTGGGGCAGATTGGTTTATTACATAATTCAGATAAGAAGCCCAAATCAGGATTGCCTGCTAGTTGTAATAATTAACAGAAGCGGATTCGGTTTTTCAATTATTACTCTAAAGCATGCCTAAATGCTCAGACGGGATCCTATAGACATGCTATCTACTGAATTATGAAGGTGATAAGTAAAGTTCAAAAAATGAATTATTTGAAATCATAAAAAACGTGCATGTTAACATTATTAAGCGAGGGACTTAGATTATCCAAAGAGATGCAGAATTAAACAAATTGATTACAGGTTCTGCAGGTGATAGTATATATTATTACTGATTCTACACCAGCATTGGGCGAAGTGAATCAGATTCATTTAGAAACTCCTATAGGCATGTTTTCTACACGTTGCTGATTTTAGACACTTATGAATGCAGAACTTGTTTTAAACCTTATAAACATAGTTTCTAGATGCAGAACTTGTTTTAAAATTTATAAACATGGTATTTAAATGCAGTTTGAATTATGCAGAATGACATTAGAACCATCCTATAGGCATGATTTCTAGGTGAAGTTGAATATGCAGAATTAGAACAGTCCTATATGCATGATTTCTATATGTACATAATTTCTATATGTAGTTGAATATGCATAATTAAAACAGTCCTATAGGCATGATTTCTACCCTTTGCATGCATAAATACCCCAACCCTGTTTCAGTAGCCAACCCCGAGTATTCTTTACAAATTATTATAAACCAGAGTAATAAATACATCAGAAAAATACAAAGAATATAATTACAACCCTAACCCGATTCTTGACTTTCTGTCTGAATTATGAGATAGACCAACTCAAAGACCATCGATCCAAAGCCTTTCTCTAATTTGAGTGTGTCAGAGTTCCCTAAGAGCCTCAATGGGACTCCGGGCAGTGCTCACACCCAAATTGTGTTATCAGAATAGGGACAAGTGTAGTGTGGAAGTGCCAGCCCTCATGTGTCTAAGTACAGAGGGAGCTCAAAGGATCCCAAGGCAAGGCTCACAAGAGGGGGGGGGGGGGGCAGAACTTAAGTCTAAAAGAGAGTGCAAGTGAAGAAATAGAGTTCTAAAGAACAAAGAAAGTACAGAAGAGGGAAGAGGGGCTGGGAAACAGTTACAGGATTGAGGATTTCACACAAAAGGGGTTCAGGGATTGCAAAGAGCCTATGTACTTAGGCATTAGCTAATTCACAGCAATAGAGAGTGTTGTTATGCTTACAAAATCAGCAAGAATACACAACATATGATGGTGATATAGAGGCTATGATTCCAGGGGAATCAAGTTTAAGTCACAGATAGTAATGCTTAATACTATCATGCCTTAAACAAACCAGTATCATCAGACACATTTAGGATGCATAGTAGGTGCAGAACAGGCAAAAGGAAATTGCAACATGCTAAAATAAGTACTGAACTAAACACAAGCAGTAGGGAGACAAGAGGGTAAAAGTATTAAGTAAACACATTGCTGTGAATGCTGAAATTCTTAATCAGGACATACCAGTTTCAAAGAGCAAAATACAGTAAAAGCAAGTAGCAGGGCTTGAGAGCATGCCACAATAGAAGTAACAAGAGAGAATACTTTTGAGTGTGAGTGTGAGTTCAGAAACTAAGAGTGTTCGTGTGTGTTGTGTTAATGAGAGAGCAGGGCATTTATAGTTTGAAAACAGGTGCAGAAATAAGGCAAGAATCATAGTTTAGTAATAATTATGGAACTATGTACCAATTAAAATCAATCAGTATATGTGTTGGCCCAAGTTCAGGTGAAGTTTTTAAGAATGACAAATGAACTCAGTCATGGACCAGGTCCATCATGTGAGGCACAGTGTTTATCAACCTATACATGTGAGATACACGTGAAGGAGATAAGTCTCAGTGATCAAGAAGCAATATCTCTTGAACTGATCGAAAAGGTTGCATATTGGATAAGGAGTGAAAAGTCTCCTTATGAGAAGAGAACACAATCCGGATAAAGGATAGGTTGGAGTTTGTGTTGTTCAAGGACACAACTTCGATGAAAGATCAACAATTGAGTCTTAATCAAACTCTAATTACTAACTTATTAAATAACAGTGATTGTTCTCTTTTACAGGTATTGCACAAACTCAGAAGTTAAACTAAATTGAGAGCAAAAGAGCGAGGCAATTTTGCAAGCAATTTATGTGAGATTCAAGTGTGCATTCCTGAAGTTACTTGGACAAGATAGAAGAACCAATTCCACTATGTCTTTCTTTTATTCTAGTTCAATTGTCGTAGGTGATATAAACTTGTACCTTTCAGCTTTCATAGAAGCAATTGTATTAGGTACTTTGAGTGTTCAAGTTAGAGTTAACTTTAAGTGTCGCAAAAGCTGAGGCTGTGTGCCACAACGGGACTAGAGTTTAATCCTTAGGTTTACAAGAGTTTTGTGAATGCTGTTCTGGATCAGTGATTTTAGTGGAAGTTTGGAAAAATCCTACTGAGTAGTAGGTCGTGGTTTTTTCACCTTTTGAGCCAGGTGTTTTCCACGTAAAAATCTCTGTGTTCTTTATTTTATGTACTTTTAATTCCGCAAACAGTAGTAATAAGTACACCTAGAAGAACCAGGTTCTTCTAGAGCGAAAATTGGGTACCACACAAATCACCCCCCTCTTGTGTGGTATTGACGTTTAGAACATCAATTGGTATCAGAGCAGGTTAACCTTGTAGAGGCTAACACCTTAGGAGAAGATCAAGATGAGTGCACCACTTGGGAACTGGGAAGGGCAATCCACTGCTAGGCCTCCACTTTTCAATGGTCAGTACTATTCTTGGTGGAAGAACAAGATGAGAGATCACATCATAGGGGAAGACTATGAACTCTGGGACATAGTCATTGATAGTCCCCTAGCAACCACAAAGAAGAATGCTGAAGGAGTTGATGTGCCAAAGACAAGGGTTGACTGCACTGCTGAAGACCTGAGGAAGTGGGAGAAAAATGCTAAAGCCAAGAAATGGCTTGTGTGTGGACTAGGTCCTGATGAGTACAGCAGAATCCAAAGCTGTACCACCGCTAAGGAAATCTGGGACACCTTGCAAGTGGCTTATGAAGGAACTCCTCAAGTGAAGAGTTTCAGAGGAACAATGCTGTATTCTCAATATGAGAATTTTACTATGAAGGAAGGAGAAACAATTCAAGAGATGTATACTAGGTTCACTACACTAACAAATGAACTTAAATCTCTTGGAAGGATTATTCTTGAAGAAGACAAGGTTAAGAAAATCTTAACAAGGGTTCTGCCAGTCTCATGGGAAAGCAAAATCACTGCTATTCAGGAATCAAAGAATATTGCTACCCTCAGGCTGGATGAACTAATTGTAAACCTCACTGCATATGAATTGAGAAGGCAAACCATGAAGATGGATACACCCAAGAAGGAAATAAGTCTGGCTCTCAGAATTGCTGAAGGTTCAGAGCTAGAGGATGATGAAATGACTATGATCACAAGAGATTTCAAAAAGTACCTTATGAGAGGAAAGGGTTCTTCAAGAGGGACAACCTTCAACAAACCAAGGGCTCCTGAGAAACAGACCAATGAGGGTTACTACAAGTGTGGTAAGACCGACCACATGATCAAGAACTTCCCTCAATGGGAAATTGAGTGGAAGAAAGAAAGGGCTGAACAAAGGAACAGGAAGAAGGAACAGGCTTAACCAAAAAAGAACAAAGGCTCAACAAAGGCTATGGTTGCTGCCTGGGGAGAAACATCAGATGAGGACTCAGAGGATGAAGCTGAAGAAGAACAGGCTCTTATGGCCATCGGAGACTCAGATGATGAACAAGAGGTAAGTATTCTTGATCTCAAAGATAAAATTAAATTTTTGTCTAAAGAAAACCTGGCTGAGCTATTACTAGATTTCATTGATGAGTCTGAGACAATTAACAATGAGAAGGAAGAACTGTCTAAGGAATATGTGATCCTAAAAGCAAAATGCAAAAGCTTAGAGTCTAGGGCTAATGAGTGTGATAGCAAAAATGCTGAGTTGAAGAACCAGGTTCTTGAACTTGACACCAGTGTGCTAGAACTTAGGTCTGAAAACTTAAAATTGAAACTAGGAACTGGAAAGAAGAAAGATGATCACACATATCTCACTCTAGAGGAAAACTTAGGAAAAATGAAGGATGAATTGTATAAAAAGGATGAACTAATTAGAGTCCTAAAAGAAGATCTAGGAAAAATGAAACATGAACTAGATAGAACTTGAAAATGGAACAAGGCCTCTTATGCACTCTCTTGGTTGTAAGAGCATCACAGTAGCAACAAGAGAGGACTTGGCTTTGGGACTCAAGCACCAAAGTGGGACCCCAAAAGCAAGTACCTCACACTTCCTGAGAATAAAATATGCACACACTGTGGCAAGACTGGCCATTACAAAAATGAATATAATGCAAAAGTAAAGGCCAGTCAAAAGAACAAAGCCTTTGTTCAAGAGAAAAGTAAGCTACCTGGATGGGCATGAAGGAATTTGATTCATCCTTTTGCCTATAGAAAGGGACCAAAACTAGTTTGGGTTCCTAAGACTATCCCTGATTTCTTTGTAG
>NC_031990.1:43270422-43322149 GCF_001879085.1 Nicotiana attenuata
TCCGTTAACGTACTATCCCCTGATTTCTTTTGTAGGTCCAAGTGAAAGGATGCAGCTAAATATGGTATATGGATAGTGGTTGCTCAAAACATATGATTGGGAACAAGGACCAGTTCCTTTCACTTGAGAACTTAAAAGGAGGTAATGTCTCCTTTGGTAATGGAAAGAAAGGTGAGATCATTGGGGTTGGAAAAGTAGGTAAGACAGATTCTCATTCCACAGAGAATGTCTACTTGATAGATGGATTGAAATATAGCCTAATAAGTGTGTCACAACTGTGTGATAGAGGTAATCTTGTAGAAGGGGGGATTCAAGGGCGGCTACCGGTGGGAAATGACTAGGGTTAGGGGGTAATTGGGAATTAAAAAGGAAAGGGCTGCTGTGAGCCGTTGATCTAGGCGATCAACGGCTGGGATTAAAGGGAATTCGGGCGGGTTACTTAATTTGGGTTTTGGGTCGGGTAGATTAGGATTAGGGTCAGGGTAATTGGGCCTCAGGCTGGGTTTAATTGGGGTTGACTTAGGGCTACAATTGAAATAAACGGGGCTAGTATTTAAATAGCCACTTTTCCTTTGTTTATTTTATAAAAAATAGTAGAATAATTCCTAAAAATAAATTAAAGGTAATAAAATGATTAATAATACATAATTATCAAATTAAAAATACCGGAGTTAATTCTATAATTATAAACATAATTAAACCTTAAAAGAGGCTAATATTGCAATTATATGCAATTTAGCTTTATAAATACTAAATAAATTTGTAAAAATATGCAAAAATTGTGTTAGCTATATTTTAGTGTAAATATGAGAATCCAATAAATGAATTACCAAAATGATAATTTTGGGAATAATTATTGGATTTTTCTTGATAAAATAAGGCAATAATTTGATTTAAAAATCTTTTTAAAAGTAGGGAAATATAATAAAACATTGGGACATACTTATACATGCATATACGTGCCGTTTTGAAGGTATTTTGCACATAAAAGAAATATCGGGAAAAATTGGGTATCAACACCTGCAATAGAACAACTGAAACCTGCAATTTTTCCCAAGTCCAATTCTACTCCGTGGCATATCCAAAACTCACCCGAGCCCTCGGGGCTCCAAACCAAACGTGCACACCAACCTAAAAACATCATACGGACTCGCTCATGCATTCGAATCACCAAAATAACATCAACAACTATGAATTTAGAATCAAAATCATGAAATCACTTAAGAACATTAAATTTCCAATTTTTCTTAAATAAGGTCCGATTCACGTTATTTCAAGTCTGTTTCTTACCATATTTCACAGACTCATCTTAAATCACATATAAGACCTGTATCGGGCTCCGAAATCAAGATACAAGCCTGATACCATAAAATTTCAAACACATTTCATTTTTTAAAAACTCATATACTTTCCAGAAAACAATTTTCTTTAAAAATTTATTTCTTGGGCTAGAGACCTCGGAATTCGATTCCGGACATACACCCAAGTCCCGTATTTTCTTACGGACTTCCCGGTATGGTCCGAACACGGATCCGGGTCCGTTTACTCAAAATGTTGACCGAAGTCAACTTAAATTCATTTTAAAGGCAAAATTCATTATTTTCCACAGTTTTTCATATAATGGCTTTCCGGCTACTCGCCCGAACTGCGCACGCAAAATGAGATGAGGTAAAAAGGAGGGTTTTAGGCCTCAAAACACTGAATTTGTTTCTAAAACAAGTGATGACCTTTTGGGTCATCACAGAACTTGTGCAACAAAAATGCACAGCAAGTGTAGTATGAGTACGAAAATAACGTGTACCCAATGAGTATCCCGTCTAATATCGAAGAAGTAGAGACGAGAGGTCGACTTCGACACTTGCTAGTGGTCCAATAGTAATATTCTTAATGCGATTAATCACAGATTTATTAAGAACAATAGTAAATTCAAATAAGTCACGATATAGGTAAAAGTTATTTTTTATTAAAAGTCTCCGGATTCATAATCCATTAATTAACAATTATCTCAAGTCGGGGAGAGCAAATATCAATATCAATAAATCTCAAGGCAAGCAATAAAAGCATGTGCAACTCATGACGAGGTCGTACGGCCCGATCCAACATAAATGTAAAATGTGCACTGCCGAGGGTCGAACGGCGAGAACCATAGATGCATCTATTACCCCGCTCGCGAATCATACATGCGACGCGGTCAAATTTAAATAAACAATCACCCTGCTCGCGAATCATACGTGCAACACAGGTACACATAGAAATACATGCTTTAATAGCCAATTAAGAATTTATCGGGGAACATTTATCCAAATAAAAGCCAATTCTCTTTTAACGATTTAAGAAAATGAAGTTTAATCCTTTTAGAAATGCATTTACCAATTCGATAAAATTTAAGAAATTCAACTGTCAATAAGATTATAGATATTCCAAGTAGAGCAGGCTTTTGGGTCCTAGACTACCCGGACTTACACATATTAGTAGCTACGCACGGACTCTCGTCACCTTGTATGTACGTAGCCCCCACAAATAGGAGCACATAACCAATTATTTCACTTATCAGGACAATTCCCTCGTTACATTCTCTCCCACTTAAACGTACGTTCGTCCTTGAACGTGCTGAGAACTACACTGAAGTAGTCTGAAATCACTACTTAACACCTCGTGCACCTACCCGTGCAACAACAACTCCGCTGGGCACTTTAGCTCGATCAATCTGAAGGTATCCTTTATCGCCTAAGCAAATAAGCCGTAGAGCCCATTTCCAACATCCGAAATCCGATTTCGACTCCGATATCCAAAAGTCCATTTCCGGTCTAACTTTTCAAAAACATTCAAATTTCTATCTTTAGCCAAACGACTCCAAAATGACCCACGAACCTCCGAATTCACTTCCCAGCGCGCTCCCAACACCAGAATCACCATACGGAGCTACTCCCAGACTCAGAATACCAAACAGACATTGATAACACTGAAATGCACTTCAACCCACACTTATGAGATTCTTCCCAAATGCTAACTTCCACAATAGGCGCCAAAACATCCCTGGGTCCTCCAAAATCCAATTCGGACATACGCCCAAGTCCGAATTCATCATATGAACCTGCTGGAACCTTCGAATCCCAATTTCGAGGTTGTTTACTCAAAAATCCAATCTTAGCTAATTCTTTCAACTTAAAGCTTCCGAAATGAGAATTCTCTTTCCAAATCAACTCCGAACTTCCCGGAATTCAATTCTGACCATGCGCACAAGTCATAATCCTGAAATAAAGCTGCTCATGGCCTCAAACTGCTGAACGACATGCTAGAGCTCAAAACGACCAGTCAGGTCGTTACATTCTCTCCCACTTAAACGTACGTTCGTCCTCGAACGTGCTGAGAACTACACTGAAGTAGTATGAAATCACTGCTTAACACCTCGTGCACCTACCCGTGCTACAACAACTCCGCTGGGCACCCTAGCTCGATCAATCTGAAGGTATCCTTTTTCACCTAAGCAAATAAGCCGTAGAGCCCAATTCCAACATCCAGAATCGCATTCCGACGCCGATATCAAAAAGTCCACTTCCGGTCAAACTTCTCAAAAACCTTCAAATTTCTATCTTTAGCCAAACGACTCCAAAATGACCCACAGACCTCCGAATTCACCTCCGAGCGCGCTCCCAACACCAGAATCACCATACGGAGCTACTCCCACACTCGGAATACCAAACGGACATTGATAACACTGAAATGCACTTCAACCCGCACATATGAGTTTCTTCCCAAATGCTAACTTCCACAATAGGCGCCAAGACGTCCCTGGGTCCTCCAAAACCCGATCCGGACATACGCCCAAGTCCGAAATAATCATATGAATCTGCTGGAACCTTTGAATCCTGATTCCGAGGTCGTTTACTCAAAAATACAATCTTAGCTAATTCTTTTAACTTAAAGCTTCCGAAATGAGAATTCTCTTTCCAAATCAACTCCAAACTTCGCGAAATTCAATTCTGACCATGCGCATAAGTCATAATACCTGTAATGAAGCTGCTCATGGCCTCAAACTGCTGAACAATGCGCTAGAACTCAAAATGACCAGTGAGGTCATTACATTCTCTCCCACTTAAACGTACGTTCGTCCTGGAACGTGCTGAGAACTACACTGAAGTAGTCTAAAATCACTGCTTAACACCTCGTGCACCTACCCGTGCTACAACAACTCCGCTGGGCACCCTAGCTCGATCAATCTGAATGTATCCTTTTTCACCTAAGCAAATAAGCCGTAGAGCCCAATTCCAACATCCAGAATCAGATTCCGACCCCGATATCAAAATGTCCACTTTCGGTCAAACTTCTAAAAAACCTTCAAATTTCTATCTTTAGCCAAACGACTCCAAAATGACCCACGGACCTCCGAATTCACTTCCGAGCGCACTCCCAAAACCAGAATCACCTTACGGAGCTACTCCCAGACTCGAAATACCAAACAGACATTGATAACACTGAAATGCACTTCAACCCACACTTATGAGATTCTTCCTAAATGCTAACTTCCACAATAGGCGCCTAAACATCCCCGGGTCCTCCAAAACCCGATCCGGACATACGCCCAAGTCTGAAATCATCATATGAACCTGCTGGAACCTTTGAATCCCGATTCTGAGGTCGTTTATACAATCTTAGCTAATTCTTTCAACTTAAAGCTTCTGAAATCAGAATTCTTTTTCCAAATCAACTCCGAACTTCTCGCAATTCAATTCCGACCATGCGCAGAAGTCATAATACCTGAAATAAACTTGCTTATGGCCTCAAACTGCTGAATGACGCGCTAGAGCTCAAAACACTAGTCGGGTCTTTACAATTTTGGTCCCTCAAATATCACCATGAGCATATTAAGCTTAAGTAAGCTAAAGTGGAGCATCTTTAGTCTCACTGACATAATATGTTCAAAAACTAATAGTGTTAACCAACTCTGACTCATGAAGCAAATCTTCTGCTATGAAGCAAAATATTTCCTCTCCTTTTATTGGATAACGTACATTATCACTTCAATTCCTAATTTTTAGATAATATCTTCTAAAATTTAGACCTTGAAAATATCCCTTTCTGTGATAGTTTTCGATGAGAAAATGACATTGTATAGCCACTGTAAAAGTAATACCCGAAAATATATATAAAATTTTTAGGTTATATATATATATATATATATATATATATATATATTTGTATGTTAATATACAATAATTATATAAATTTTATATACTTTTTCGGGTATTAGATGTAAATAGTTTCTGACGTAGGCTAAAAGTGATAATACAATTCGCTTATTCGTTTGCTTCAATAATATGCCTAGAAGTGATCTTAACAACTCTATTTTTTTCAAATTTTAACTTTTCTTTTTGGAAAAATCAATTGAAATTGTTAAAAGTAAAAGTTTCAACGTTAAATCTTAAATTTATCAGCTCTGTACTATTAGTAGATGTTGGTTTACAAAATATTTTTGACAAGTAAATTAAATAGACGGTGAGTGCTGAAACCAATCCCCTAATTGATCTTGGACAGATTCTTGCCAGTGAGACTGAAGGTGCTCCAGTTTAGCATACTTAAGGGACTAAATATGCTCAGGGTTGTATTTGAGGGACCAAAATAGACCTACCCTCAAAATTAAGGGACAATATGGGCTAAAAACTCGTGCATATTTTGCATATTTAGATCAGGAAGCATGATAATATTAGCAATATCAATAACATGGTGTAGAGGGTTGTACGACTCACTTTAGATTCGACATACCTTTTCAAACAACTGACACGACCATAAAAATATGTCAAAGCATAGTGGTCGTGCTAAATTGGTAAGAAAATAAAAGTTGATAATATGGGATGAAGCGCACATGTCACGACCCATTTTCCACAATAGGTCGTGATGGCGCCCGACACCATTGTCAGGCCAGCAAATGCGGAAATACAATTGAGTTCTCATTTTACTTTTACCCAAAAATAAGTATAACAGATTGTCGAGTTAAAGTTAAGACCAAAAGCAATCAATAATGTATCAAAATGATTATACAAGCCCAAAAAATAATGTCTACTAATGTGTGTGCCAAGACCTGGTGTCACAAGTAATAGGAAACTAGTAGAATGTACAAAAGAATAACCCTATCCTACTTTCTGAGATAGAATAGATAGTAAAAGTAAGAAAAGACTCCATGCGGCTGCTGGACGACATAGGAAGGAAGCAGCTCACCGTGGAAGTCTCGGTCTATGAATCAGGGGCGCGCACCGGACTGATAGCCAGATGTACCTACCTCAAATCCCGTACAATTAAGTACAGAAGTGTAGTATGAGTACATAAACAATATGTACCTAGTAAGTATCCGGTCTAATCTCGAAGAAGTAGAGACGAGAGGTCGACTTGACACTTACTAGGGTCAAATTATATAATAAGGTGCTATGCTAAGCATGGGAATCACAAATAATTAACAATTTATAGCAAGAGAAAAAAATCATGTTCTTGGCAATATTTCAATTAGTTATTCACATTTCAAAATGCTTAGTAAACAGTCATGTACAAGATTTCACATAGATATCATGCGCACATTATGTCGAGGTCGACGGCCCGATCCAACGGAAGATAAACTATGCACAGCCAGAGGGTCGAATGGTGCGAACCATAGATGCATCTATTTCTATTGAGGCGATCGACCCGATCCACAATATCAATTTAATTCAAGAAAACACATGAATGCACATTTATTTTTCGAGATAATTCATACAAGTGTCCAATAAAGGTATACATTGCTTATCTCTTTTTCAAGTCTCTAGCATATCCTAGTGATCACATTAGCAAGAAAATATGGAAACAATTACAATATATCATGATACGGGCCCTAGATTACCTGGACAATTAACATAATAGTAGCTATGCACGGACTCTCGTCACCTAGTGCGTGCGTAGCCCTCACATTTAATAACAAACTACTCAATTATTATACCTATGGGGACAATTCCCTCTTACAAGGTTAGAAAGGAGACTCACCTCGCTCCAAAGTGCACTTCCAAATGCCAAGAACATGTTCAAGCCCTCAATTCGGAGTCGATCAATCCCAAACTAGTTAAATGGAGTAAGAACTAATTAATATACACTCACAAGATCAAATTCTAGCTATTTAAGCAATTTTCCAACCATTAACACAAGTTTCCTAATTTCTGACCCCGGGCCCACGTGCCCGGATTCCGAGATTTTTCGAAGGAAGTTGTTATCTACAACCTAAGGATCAATAATATATGGTTTCTAATTCATTTCATAACAAATTTCGTGGTTAAATCTAAGTTTTATTAAAACCCTAGGTTTTTGCTCTAACCCCATGATTTTACCTTAATACTAGTGTTTAATCTTCCTAAGACAATGATATTAAACTAGAAATAGGTAGCACACACTTACCTCAAGATGCTAAGTGAAATCCTTCTCTCAAAAGCTCCCAAATCGCCCAAAGAAGGAGTGGAAATGTGATAAAAATGACGTAGAACCCTTCTTTATTGAACCTCACTGGTTCTGTGATTCCGCATCTGCAGTCAGGGGACCACATCTGCGTAGATATGGCCGCATCTGCGAAATTGAGAGAGAAGGCTGGGACCGCTTCTGCGATCTGGAGGCCGCATATGCAGAGCCGCATCTGCGGCTTGGGAGCCGCTTCTGCGGTTCCTGGCCTGGCCTACCTGAGCCACTTCTGTGATACAAGGACCACATCTGCGGTCTCGCACCTGTGGTCCACCAACTGCAGGTGCGGTTATGACAGAAGCATCAACCTTCAGCACTTCTCCAATTTTTTCACTTCACTCAAGCCTCGTCCGATTGACGCTCTGGGCTCCCGGGCCCCGCTTGAACATACCGACAAGTCTAAAATTACAAACCGGACCTACTCGAACCTTCGGAACACCCGGAACAACACTAAATCTTGGAATCACCCCCAAAAACCAAATGAATCAAACTAATGAACTTCAAGTTCTTAATTTTCCTCCAACGGGGCAAAACACACTTAAGCTACTCGGATTGACGCCAAATTTTGCGGGTAGGTCTTAAATGATATTTCGGACTTGTACTGGGCTTCGGAACCAACATACGAGCCCTATACCCATGAAATCAATCATTATTTAGTTTCTTTAAATCCTTAATATTTTAGATTAACAATTTCTAATAAAATTTATTACTCGGGCTAGGGACCTCGGAATTTGATTCTTGGCATACGCCCAGGTCCTATATTTTCCCGTGGACCCTCCGGAACCGTCTAAACATGAATCCGGGCCCGTTTGCCCAAAATGCTGACCAAAGTCAACTTAGCCTTTTAAGAAAATCCTAAAGAGTTAAATGTATATATTTCAATCCAGACTCTTCTAAATCCCGAACCAATGGTCCCCGCAGGTCGTAAATTAGTTAAAGCAAGCACGAAGAGTTTTGTTTGGGGGGACGGGGTTCTAAAAAGACAAACAACCGGTCGGGTCATTACATCCTCCACCTCTTAAACAAACGTTCGTCCTCGAACGAATATAGAAAGGTACCTGAAGTGCTGAATAGATGGGGGTATCTGCTTCGCATGTCCTCCTCGGACTCCCAGGTTGCCTCCTCGACTGGTTAGCCCCTCCACTGGACCCTCACTGCAGAAATCCTCTTGGACCTCAACTGGCAATCCTGCCTATCAATGATAGCAACTGGTTCCTCCTCATAACCCAAACTCTCATCCAGCTGAATAATACTGAAGTCTAACACATGGGACAGGTCGGGATGATACTTCCGAAGCATCGATACATGAAAAACCAGATGGACTTCCGATAAGATGGGGGGTAAAGCAAGCTCATAGGAAACCTCCCTAACTCGCCTCAACATCTCGAAGGGGCCAATAAACCTTGGGTTCAACTTGCCCTTCTTCCCGAACCTCATAATACCCTTTATTGGCGAGACTTTCAAGAGAACTTTCTCACCAACCATGAAAGATACGTCACGCACCTTCTGATCCGCGTAACTCTTCAGTCTGGACTGAGCGGTGCGAAGCCTCTCCTGAATTAACTTTACCTTATCCAAGGCATCGTGTACAAAATCGGTACCACATAACTTAGCCTCACTAGGCTCAAACCACCCAATAGGAGAACGACAACGGCAACCATATAAAGCCTTGAATGGAGCCATCTCTATGCTGGACTGATAGCTGTTGTTGTATGCAAATTCCGCCAAGGGTAAGAACTGGTCCCACTGCCCTCCAAAGTCAATCACACAGGCTCTAAGCATATCCTCCAAAATTTGAATCGTCCGCTCGGACTGTCCGTCGGTCTTAGGATGGAATGTTGTGCTAAGCTCTACGTGGGTCCCCAACTCACTCTGAACGGCTCTCTAGAAATGGGAAGTGAACTGAGGGCCTCTGTCGGATATAATGGAAACAGGAACACTGTGCAATCGGACTATCTCCCGAATATAAATCTGAGCATACCTCTCTGCTGTAAAAGTAGTCGCCACTGGAATGAAGTGGGCCGACTTGTTCCACCCATCAACGATGACCCATACTGAATCAAACTTCCGTAAGGTCCGCGGTAACCCAACTACGAAATCCATGGTAATGCGCTCCCACTTCCACTATGGTATAGGCATCTGCTGAAGTAGGCCACCCGGTCTCTAATGTTCATACTTGCCTCCTGGCAATTCAAACACCTAGCCACATACTCCACTATGTCTTTCTTCATCCTCTGCCACCAGTAATGCTGCCTCAAGTCACCATACATCTTCGTTGCCCACGGGTGGATGGAATACCACAAAATGTGTGCCTCCTCTAGTATCCTCTCCCTCAGACCATCGACATTAGGAACACATAGACGACCCTAAAGCCGCAAAACACCATCCTCGCCAATAGAAACCTCAATGGCAACTCCCTGAAGAACCTTCTCTCTAAGAACCACCAAATGTGGATCATCGAACTGTCGGGCCTTAATCTCCCCCAGTAATGAAGACTGAGCAACCATACACGCAAGAACCCGGCTGGGCTCCGAAATGCCCAACCTCACTAGTCTGTTATCCAAGGACTCAATGTCCAAAGCTAGTGGCCTCTCCCCTGCTGGAATGAATGCCAAACTACCCATACTCTATGCCTTTCTGCTTACGGCATCCACGACCACATTTGCCTTGCCCGGATGACCATGAATGGTGATGTCATAATCCTTCAGTAACTCAAGCCACCTGCGCTGCCTCAAATTAAGATCCCTCTACTTGAACAAATGCTGCAAGCTGCGACGATCGGTGTAAACCTCACATGAAGCCCCGTACAGGTAGTGCCTCCATATCTTAAGAGCATGAACAATCGCTACAAACTCTAGATCGTGCACAGGATAATTTTTCTCATGAATCTTCAGCTGACGGGAGGCATATGCAATAACTCGCCCCTCCTGCATCAATACACAACCCAAGCCAATGCGCGGAGCCTCACAATACACCGTATACATCCCTGAACCGGAAGACAACACAAGAACTGGTGTTGTAGTCAAGGCTGTCTTGAGCTTCTGGAAGCTCGTGCCGCAATCATCAGACCAATGGAAAGGAGCACCCTTTTGGGTCAATCTAGTTAGAGGTGATGCAATAGATGAAAAGCCCTGCACGAACCTCCTGTAATAACCTGCTAACCCCAGGAAACTCCTGATCTCGGTCACCGAGGTGGGGCGTGGCCACTTATGAACTGCCTCAATCTTCTTGGGATCTACCTTAATACCCTCCCCTAACACAATATGTCCCAAGAATACCACAGACTCTAGCCAAAACTCACACTTGGAGAACTTAGCATATAGCTGCTGGGGCATTAGTCAAGCCAAAGGACATCACCAAAAACTCATAATGGCCATATCTAGTCCGGAATGCAGTCTTCGGAACGTCCGAGTCCCGAATCTTCAACAGATGGTAACCTGACCTCAAGTCTATCCTAGAGAATACCCTAGCACCCTGCAACTGGTCAAACAAGTCATCGATACAAGACAACGGATACTCTTTTTTTATGGTGACTTTGTTCAACTGGCGGTAGTCAATGCACATCTGCATAGCCAATCCTTCTTCTTCACAAATAACACCAGTGCACCCCAAGGCGATACACTGGGTCTAATAAACCCCTTTTCTAGCAACTCCTCAAGCTGCTCCTTCAGCTCTTTCAACTCCTTAGGAGCCATGCGGTACGGTGGAATAGATATAGGCTGGGTGCCTGGAGCCAAATCAATATAGAAATCAATATCACTATCCGGTGGCATGCTAGGAAGATCAGAAGGAAACACATCGGCGAACTCTCGGACTACGGGAACTGGATCAATCATCGGAGACTCCGCGGTGGTATCTCAAACATAAGCTAGATAGGCCAAACACCCCTTCTCGACCATACGCCGAGCCTTTAAGAAAGAAATAACCCTACTAGGGGTATCAACAATGGAACCCTTCCATTCCAAGATCGGCAACTCTGGCATCATTAGTGAAACAGTCTTGGCATGGCAATCTAGGACGACGTGATATGGAGACAACCAATCCATGCCCAGGATAACCTTAAAATCGATCATGTCCAGCAACAGGAGATCTGCTCTAGTCTCGAAACTACAGAATGTAACCACACAGGACCGGTAGACCCAATCTACAACCACAGAATCGCCCACAGGAGTGGACACATGAACAGAAGTGCCCAAAGGTGCAGGAGGAATAACTAAAAATCGAGAAAACAATGATGATACATAGGAATAGGTGGACCCTGGATCGAATAATACCGAAGCATCTCTACCACAGACGGAAATTATACTTGTGATGACGGCATCTGAGGCCAAGCATCTGGCCTGAGTGGAAGAGCGTAGAATCAGGCTGGAGCGTCGGCTGGCTGGCCTCCGCCTGACTGAGCAGTAGCTGGCTGACCTCTCCCTACCTGACCTCCACCTCTAGGACGACCCCTACCAGCCTGCCCTCCACCTCTAGGTGGTGGGGCAGCTGGTGCTGAAATTGTATACTGCTAGCCCTGCTGTACTGCCTTGCCCCGAAGCCTGGGGCAGTATCTTCTCATATGACCAAGGTCCCCGCACTCGAAACAACCCCGCGGTGCTGCGACCTGCTGACCTGATGGCTGACCCAGATGGCATGCAGACCCGCTGGAAAAAGCCTGAATTGCCGGCGGACGATGTGAGCTCTCCGGCATAGCACTGAAGTATGAATCAGAAGAACCCTAAGGACCTGAATACCCACCGGAGAAACCCTGAATAGCTGGTGGGCGATAAGAACTCTCTGGCATGAAACTGAAATAGGGGCGTGCTGAAGCACCCCGAGCAGGTGGTGGTGCTGAATATGGGGGCCTGCTGGGCTATCCTCTCCCAAACTGACCTCTGCCCCTAGCCGGGGCACCTCTGAACTGTTCGGAGAACCTAGCCCTATTATCCTGCTGCATCTGCTCCCTATCCCTCAAACGGTAACCCTCAATCCTCCGAGCAATCTCCACTACTAATTAGTAAGGAGTCCCCATCTCTATCTCTCGAGCTATGTTGGCCCTGATGCCAGAATGCAACCCTGCAACAAACCTCCACACCCTCTCTGCGTAAGTAGGAAGTATCATCAACGCATGGCGGGATAGCTTAGAAAACCTCGCCTCATAATCTGTCACGGACATCTGGCCCTGCTCTAGCTGCTCAAACTGATACCGTAGCTCTTCCCTCTCAGAGGGTGGAATATATCAGTCCAAAAAAAACTGTGTGAACTCACCCCAAGTGATAGGAGGAGAACCTACTGGCCTGCCTAGAACATAAGACTGCCACGATCTGTGGGCCTTGCCCTCAAGCTGAAAAGTAGTGAAGTTAACTCCATGCGACTTTAATATCCTCATGTTGTGCAGCCTGTCCCTGCACCTGTCAATAAAGTCCTAGGCATCCTCATGACGCTCGCCCCCGAAGACCGGAAGGTGAAGCCTAGTCCATCTATCCAATAACTTCTGCGGATCGCCATGCGCAGCTGGCCTAGGCTAGGGCGCCACTGCAGCAACTAGCCGGCCCTTATCTGCAGGTAGTGCACCCGGAGTCTGATACACCACAGCTGCATGACCAGGAGCCTGAGCAGTAGGGGTCTGTGCTCCCCCTCCCGCCTGTGATATAGCTGGATCTGCTGGAATAAAACCAGCCTGAGTCATAGAATCCATGAACTGCAACATACGACCCATGACCTCCTGGAATCCCGGTGCTGTCATAAAGTCTACCGGGGTAGGCTCAGCTGCGGGCACCTCGCCCTGCTCCTCAATGATAGGATCCTTTCGCAGGATCTGCTGGTGGTACTACTGGAATAACTCTAGGACACCCTCGCCCCCTACCACGGGGCGGTGCCCTCTCCCGGCCTCTGCCTCGGCCTCGAGCAATGGGGGAAGCAGCTCCACCCAGGTCTGGAAGATCAGTCGTGCGTATCCTCACCATCTGTGAGAGAATAGAGAAGGAAACTTAGTACAATGACCACTACACGAGATGAGATGAATAAAGAATAGTTTTCCTAAAACTCTATAACCTCTCAAAGATAAATACAGACGTCTCCGTACCGATCTGTAAGACTCTATTAGGTTTTTCCATGACTTGTGAGACCTACGTGAACCTAATGCTCTGATACCATGTTGTCACGACCCGTTTTCCACAATAGTACGTGATGGCGCCCGACACCATTGTCAGGCCAGCCAACGCGGAAATACAATTGAGTTCTCGTTTTACTTTTACCCAAAAATAAGTATAACAGATTGTCGAGTTAAAGTTATGACCAGAATGTATCAAAATGATTATACAAGCCTAAAAAATAATGTCTACTAACGTGTGTGCCAAGACCCGGTGTCACAAGTAATAGGCAACTAGTAGAATGTACAAAAGAATAACACTATCCTACTGTCTGAGATAGAATAGACAACAAAAGTAAAAAAATACTCCATCCGGCTGCTGAACAGCATTGGAAGGAAGAAGCTCACCGTGGAAGTCACGGTCTATGAATCAGGGGCGCGCACCGGACTGATAGCCAGATGTACCTGCCTCAAATCATGTACAATTAAGTATAGAAGTGTAGTATGAGTACATAAACAATATGTACCCAGTAAGTATCCTGTCTAATCTCGAAGAAGTAGAGACGAGAGGTCGACTTGACACTTACTCGGGTCAAATTATATAATAAGGTGCTATGCTAAGCATGAGAATCAAAAATAATTAACAATTTATAGCAAGAGGTAAAAATCACGTTCTTGGCAATATTTCAATTAGTTATTCACATTTCGAAATGCTTAGCAAACAGTCATGTACAAGATTTCACATAGATATCATGCACACATAATGCAGGTCGACGGCCCGATCCAATAGAAGATAAACTGTGTACTGCCAGAGGGTCGAATGGCGCAAACAATAGATGCATCTATTTCTACAGAGGCGATCGTCCCGATCCAAAATATCAATTTAATTCAAGGAAACACATGAATGCGCATTTATTTTCCGAGATAATTCATACAAGTGTCCAATAAAGGTATACATTCACTTATCTCTTTTTCAAGCCATTAGCATATCATAAGTTATCACATTAGCAAGAAAATATGGAAACAATTACAATATAGCATGATACAGGCCCTAAACTACCCGGACAATTAACATAATAGTAGCTACGCACGGACTCTCGTCACCGAGTGCTGCGTAGCCCCCGTATTTAATAACAAATTACTCAATTATTATACCTATGGGGACAATTCCCTCTTACAAGGTTAGAAAGGAGACTCACCTCGCTCCAAAGTGCACTTCCAAATGCCAGGAACAAGTCCAAGCACTCAATTCGCAGCCGAAGAATCCCAAAGTAGTTAAATGGAGTAAGAACTAGTTAATATAGACTCACATGATCGAATTCTAGCTATTTAAGCAATTTCCCAACCATTAACACAAGTTTCCTAATTTCCGACCTCGGGCCCACGTGCCTGGATTCCAAGATTTTTCGAAGGAAGTTGTTCTCTACAACCTAAGGATCAATAATATATGGTTTCTAATTCATTTCATAACAAATTTCGTGGTTAAATCTAAGTTTTATTAAAACGGTAGGTTTTTGCTCTAACCCCATGATTTCACCTTAATACTAGTGTTTAATCTTCCTAAGACAATGATATTAAACTAGAAATAAGTAGCACACACTTACCTCAAGATGCTAAGTGAAGTCCTTTTCTCAAAAGCTCCCAAATCGCCGAAAGGAGGAGTGGGAATGTGATAAAAATGACTTAGAACCCGTCTTTAATGAACCTCACCGGGTCAGTGATTTCCACATCTGCGATCAGGAGACCGCATCTGCGGTCCCACATTTGCGTGGATGTGGCCGCATCTGCGAACTTAGGAGAGAAGGCCGGGAGCCGCTTCTGCGGTTCCTAGCCTAGCCTTCCTGAGCCGCTTCTGCAATACAAGGACTGCATCTGCGCTCTCGCACCTGTGGTCCACCAATTGCAGGTGCGGTTATGACAGAAGCAGCAACCTTCATCACTTCTCCAATTTTTCCACTTCACCCGGGCCCCGCCCGAACATACGACAAGTCTGAAATCACGAACCGGACCTACTCGAAACTTCGGAACACTCGGAACAACACTAAATCTAGGAATCAGTCCAAAAACCAAATGAATCAAACTAATGAACTTCAACTTCTTAATTTTCCTCCAACGGGCCAAAACGCCCTTAAACTACTCGGATTGATGCCAAATTTTGCGGGTAGGTCTTAAATGATATTTAGGACTTGTACCGGGCTCCGGAACTAACATACGAGCTCGATACCTAATAAATAAATCATTATTTAGTTTCTTTAAATCCTTAATATTTTAGATTAACAATTTCAAATAAAAATTCATTACTCGGGCTAGGGACCTCGGAATTCAATTCCGGACATACGCCCAAGTCCCATATTTTCCCGTGGACCCTCAGGAATCGTCAAAACACGAATCCGGGCCAATTTGCCCAAAATGTTGACCAAAGTCAACTTAGCCTTTTAAGAAAACCCTAAAGAGTTAAATGTATATATTTCAATCCAGACTCTTCTAAATCCCGAACCAACCATCCCCCCAGGTCGTAAATTAGTTAACGCAAGCACATAGAGTTTTATTTGGGGGAACGGGGTTGTAAAAAGACAAACGACCGGTCGGTTCGTTACAACACATGGCATGGTGTTAGATGGTCTGAATAATTTACTAGAGATTTAGAGATATAATGGATGTTAATAAATCGTTTGGTGAAAAAAGCAACAATTTTTGGATGTGATTTCCGTCAAGTACTACAATTAGTTTAAAATTCCACAAGAGCATAGACTATTAGTGATGGCTTGGTTAAATCATACTTATGACATCAAGTGATAAAGATTCGGCTAATAAGAAATATGAGAGTAAATCTAAATCATGTATTATGTGATTTCTTGATTTATGTCCGAAGCGGAAAAAAGCATATATATTATAAAAGATGATTTGGTCCTTTCTTAAGAGTACTTTGTTGTCAAGCCCGATGGCTATAGTAGTGGTGAAGATTCCTTAATAAGGAAAATATTTTTATCACTAAATAAAATAGAAAGTTATGAAAAGTACGTCAAGGAAAGAGCTATCTTAGCTAGCATAAATAAATATGTTCGATCGACTAAATGAGATGTTGGTTACCAAATCCCCTGATAAAAGCCAAACATTCTCAGTTTCGACTCAGCAGAAGATAATACTACCAATCACTATCAAGAAGAATACAATACCAAATGGCCTTTCACCATATATATATTCGTTGTGAAATCCATAATTTATATGTTAAAAGAGATCAAAAAGATAAAATGAGCAAAAAGATTATATATGTTAGTGTAATGTATGCATAAAACAAAGAAAGCCATATTTGATCTTCCGTTGCATACATGCTGGTTTTGAAGAAAAATACACCCATCATACGAGAAACTTAAATCCGTCAAGTGTCTTATGTAATCGTACAATGATGTTTTATAGAGGTTTTAATAATAATATCATACATGCAAAAATCATGATGTGTTGATGTGCTTTCAAGCATGTGTTTATCCCCACAATTCAACTTTCGCCTATCTTCTTAAAATTTATCAGGAAATAATTTTCTATACGCTTGTATTTTGCAATAATAATACACAAGGTCAAACAATTCCAAATGCTAGATTTATTTGTTGCAACATGCTTTCTCGCACGAGTAACAATATATTGCACTTTCAAGAGAGATATTATGTCACGAACCGGATTCCCCACCCTCGAGAGTCATAATGGCGCCTACTAGTGGAAGTTAGGCAAGCTAACCATTTGAATTATTTACCTTTTTCCCATTTAATCCTTTAACAATTTACAGCCAACATTAAATAAAACAACGGACTTTAATAAGCGGAAGACTGAATTGAAAATGTTTTAACAAAGATGCCAATACCAATCCATACAAAACTACCCAGAACTGGAGTCACAATTTCATAGACGGTCCAACAGTACTATAAGTAAGGGTCCAAAAAATAAGTACAATATTGTCTCGGAAATACATAAACGAAACAAGACGAAAGGATAGAGGGAGATGCCAGGGCATGCGGAAGCCTGCTGAACTACCTTGGACCTCCGTATGGACTGAAGGCAGCCACCCAAAGCTAAGGTCCGAAAGCTCCGGTATCAGGATCAGCACAAAGAGTGCAGAGTTAGTATCAGCACAATCGACCCCATGTGCTGGTAAGTGCCTAGCCTAACCTCGGTGAGGTAGTGACGAGGCTAGGACCAAACTACCAAATAAAGTTGTGCAGTTAAATAATATACATCGAAAAATAGAAACAGGAATGTACAGCGAAGGATGGGAGGGGGAAACATGCTGCGAGGCAACATCAATTAAAATACAAGGACAACAAGCAATTACGAGGAACACCATATCTTAATTATCAACAAGAATCATAAATCAAATATGTGCACGGCATCACCCTTCGTGCTTACTCTCGTCCGCACCAAAAAAATCAATATATACTGCACGGCATCACCATTCGTGCTTTACTCTCATCCTCACCATAAAATCAATATAATCGGCACAGAATTGTACATCGTGCAGCACGGCATCACCCTTCGTGCTTTACACTCTTCCTCATATTACACAGCATCACCCTTCGTGCTTTAACACTCTCTTACCAAAACAATACACGGCATTACCCTTCGTGCTTTAACACTCTCTCACCAAAACAATTCACGGCATCACCCTCCGTGCTTTAACACTCTTCCTCATCCAAACAACAATCACAAGCAATAGGCCCAGGAAATAAATATAATTACAATAAAATCACGGCTAGCGAACAATAATTCGACAATCAATGCCCCGAAAGGGAACAATATCAAAAACATCAACATCCCGGCAAGTGAGATGGCATTAAAAGAAACAACATCCCAGCAAGGGAGACAAAATAATAATTCTCTTTTTTTTCACTTTTACTTCACAACTCACTTCACAACTTGAGCCAATGCCCTATAAGGTTCGATTTCCAATTATACTTTCAATATTCATTATACAACTTGAGTCAACGCTCTTCAATGTTCAAATATCACCATTACTTCCACAAACTTTGCCCAACAATAGAAATCGTCACAAAAAGGCACGAACAATACAAACGGAGTCATAATAATCGTAAAATAAGACTCGCGGGCATGCTTGACACCAACGTATAGATACTCGGCACCATGCCTATACGTCGTACTCAACAAATGACACATAGCAAATAGGACTCAACTCCTAATCCCTCAAGCTGAAGTTAAATCAAACACTTACCTCGATGCCACGAACATAATCCAAGCCTCAACTACCGCTTTACCTCTTGATTTCACCACCAACTCGCTTGTATCTAGCCACAAGTTACTTAACTATATCAATAAATGCTAAATGAATCAATTCTAATGCATGGAAATAAGTTTCTAAAGTTTTCCCCAAAAACTCAAAAATTGACCCCGTGCCCGCTTGGTCCAAACCCAAAATTCAGACCAAAATCCGATTACCCACTCAGCCCGAGCCCAGATATACAATTGGTTTTGGAATCCGACCTCAAGTTGAGGTCTAAATCCCCAAATTTCAATATTCTTAGGTTTTACCCAAAATTCCCAATTCCACCATGCAAACCCTAGATTCTAGGATGAAATCTTGTAAAAAGAAGTTAAGGAGTAAAGATAATGAGTTAGAAATCACTTACTAATGTTTTAGAGAAGAAAGGTTGTTTGAAAAATTGTCTCTTATGTTTTTAGGGTTTGAAAAATTAAAAATAACTGAAAGTCCCGTTTAAATATACCCCTCTCAGACCCTCTCCGCGGACTGCACAAAAAGGACTGCGGCCGCGGAGATCCACCGCGGACCGCAAGAAATCAAGTGCGGCCGCAAGGTCCCACCGCGGACCGCAAGAAATCAAGTACAGCCGCAATGTCCCCTCCGCGGTCGAACAAAATCAGTGCGGACCGCACAGGCGGGTTTAGGGATCTGCAACTTCTCTGAACCTGCAACAGTTGTGTTCTAAATCTAAAACATCCCGGAACCTATCCGAAACTTACCCGAGCCCTCGGGACTCCAAACCAAATATACATACTAACTCAAAAACATCATATGGACGTAATCGTGCGATCACATCATCAAAATAACATGTAAAACCATGAATTAAACCTCAAAACTCATCATTTTCATCAAGAACACTTAAAGTTCATAACTCTTCGATCGGAAGTCCAACTCACGTCAAATAAACTCCTTTCTTCACCAAATTTCACAATTATCTTTTAAATACTATAACAAGTTTGCACCGGGCTCCGGAACCAAAATACGGGCCCGATATCGATGCTCTCAAACATTTATTCTTTTCTTCATTTCTTAGATAATTTAGCAAAACAATTTCTTTCACAAATTGATTTCTAGGGCTTGGGACTTCGAAATTCATTTCCGGGCATACGCCCAAGTCCCATATTTTTCTACGGACCTCCCGGGATCGTCGGAACACGGATCTGGGTCCGTTTCTCAAAATGTTGACCAAGGTCAACCATAATCATATTTTTAACTCTAAAAATTATTATTTCTCATATTTTCAAATAGAAGGCTTTTCGGATATAGGTCTAGACCACGCATGCAAATTGAGGTTAGGTAAAAAGAAGGTTTTTATGCCTCGGAACACAGAATTTGTTTCTAAAACAAGTGATGATCTTTTGGGTCATCACATCCTCCGCCTTTAAAACAACCGGTCGTCCTCTAACGCATATAAGAAGGAAGTACCTGAGTCGGGAAAAAGATGGGGATAACGGCTCCGCATATCAGACTCGGACTCCCAGGTCGATGCCTCAGCAGACCGACCTCTCCACTGAACACAAATAGAAGGGAAAATCTTCCATCTCAACTGACGAACCTGCCGATCTAGAATAGCAACCGGCTCCTCCTCATATGACAAGTCTTTGTCAAACTGGACAGTGCTGAAGTCCAACACGTGGGATGAATTGTCGTGATACTTCCGAAGCATGGACACATGAAACACTGGATGCACGATTGATAAACTCGGCGGCAATGCAAGTCTGTAAGCCACCTCTCTCACTCGATCAAGAATCTCAAATGGGCTAATGAACCTAGGGCTAAGCTTGCCCTTCTTTCCAAATCTCATCACGCCCTTCATAGGCGACACCCGGAGCAATACCCCCTCGCCGACCATGAATGCCAAATCACGAACCTTATGTTGGCATAGCTCTTTTGCCTGGACTGAGCTGTACGAAGCCTATCCTGAATGATCCTGACATTGTCCAAGGCATCTTGTACTAGATCCGTACCCAATAAACGAGCCTCTCCCGACTCAAACCATCCATCCGGCGACCGACACCGCCTACCATATAAAGCCTCATAAGGAGCCATCTGGATACTCGACTGGTAGCTGTTGTTGTAGGCAAACTCTGCTAAAGGCAAAAACTGATCCAACAAGCCTCCAAAATCAATGACACAAGATCGGAGCATATCCTCCAAAATCTGAATAGTTCGCTTGGACTGCCCGTCCGTCTGAGGATGAAATGTTGTGCTCAACTCAACCTGCGTGCCCAACTCACGCTAAACTGCTCTCCAGAAATGCGAGGTAAACTACGTACCGCGATAAGAAATGATAGACATTGGCACGCCATGAATACGAATAATCTTCCAGATATAGATCTCAGCTAACCTCTCGAAAGAATAGGAGACTGTCACAGGAATGAAATGTGCTGACTTGGTGAGCCTATCAACAATAACCCACACTGCATTGAACTTCCTCTGAGTCCGTGGGAGTCCTACAACGAAGTCCATAGTGATACACTCCCACTTCCACTCAGGAATCTCAATCTTCTGGAACAAACCACCAGAACTCTGATGCTCGTACTTAACGTGCTGACAATTCAATAACCGAGCCACATATGCAATAATGTCCTTCTTCATCCTCCTCCACCAATAATGTTGCCGCAAATCCTGATACATCTTTGCTGCGCCTGGATGAATATAGTACCGGGAACTATGGGCCTCCTCTAAAATCAACTCTCGGAGCCCATCCACATTACGCACACAAACCCGACCCTGCAGCCTTAAAACTCCATCATCTCCTAATGTAACCTGCTTGGCACCTCCGTGCTGCACCGTGTCTCTAAGGACACACAAATGGGGATCATCATACTGCCGATCTAGGATACGCTCCAATAAGGAAGAACAAGTGATGGTGCAAGCTAACACACGACATTGCTCAAAAACATCCAACCTCACAAACTGATTGGCCAAAGCCTGAACATCCAAAACAAGCAGTCTCTCGTCGACCGGAATATAAGCAAGACTGCCCATACTGGCTGACTTCCTACTCAAAGCATCGGCCACCACGTTGGCCTTTCCCGGATGACATAAGATGGTGATATCATAGTCCTTTAATAGCTCCAACCACCTTCTATACCTCAAATTTAGCTCCTTCTGCTTGAACAAATACTGCAAACTCTTGTGATCCTTGAACATCTCACATGCCACGCCACACACATAATGCCTCCAAATGTTCAACGCATGAACAATGGATGCTAACTCCAAATCATGAACCAGGTAGTTGTTCTCATGAATCTTCAACTACCACGAGTCATAGGCAATGACCTTGCCATCCTGCATCAACACCGCACCAAGTCCAATAAAAGAGGAATCACAATAAACTATATATGGCCCTGAACCCGTGGGTAAAACCAACACTGGCGCCGTAGTCAAAGCTATATTGAGCTTCTAAAAGCTCGCCTCACACTCGTCTGACCACCTAGACTGGGCACCCTTCTGGGTTAACCTGGTCATCGGGGCTGCAATAGATGAAAACCCCTCCATAAATCGACAATAATAGCCTGCCAAACCCAAGAAACTCCGGATCTCTGTAGCTGATGCGGGTCTAGGCCAGTTCTTGACTGCCTTTCTCTTCTTCAGATCTACTTGAATACCCTCTGCTGAAACAACATGACCCAAGAAAGCAACTAAACTAAACCAGAACTCACACTTCAAAAACTTAGCATACAACTGACTATCTCTCAAACTCTGAAGAACCACTCTCAAATGTTCCTCGTGCTCATCCTGGCTGCGGAAATAGATCAAAATATCGTCAATGAAGACTATCACGAAAAAATCCAGCACACTCGGTTTATCAAATCCATAAAAGCTGCTAGGGCATTTGTCAACCTGAATGACATCACCAAGAACTCATAATGCCCGTACCAAGTGCGGAAAGCTGTCATAAGGACATCAGATGCCTAATCCTCAACTGATGGTAGCCGATCTCAAGTCAATCTTAGAAAACACTTTGGCACCCTGAAGCTGGTCAAAAAAATTATCAATCCTCGACAATGGATACTTATTCTTGATTCAAACCTTGTTCAACTGCCGGTAATCTATACACATTCACATTGATCCATCCTTCTTCTTAACAAACAACACCGGCGCATCCCAAGGCGAGACACTAGATCAAATGAAGCCTTTTTCAAGCAAGTCCTGCAAGTGCTCCTTCAACTCTTTCAACTCAGGCGGGGCCATACGATACAATGGAATAGAAATGGGTTACTTGCCTGGAGCCAAATCAATGCAAAAGTCAATATCCCTGTTGGGTGGCATACCCGGCAGGTTTGAAGGAAATACCTCGGGAAACTCACGAACAACAGGCACATAATTAATAGAAGGAACCTCGGCACTATAATCACGAACATATGCCAAATAGGCCAAACACCCCTTCTCAACCATACGCCGAGCCTTCACATATGAGATAACACTACGGGTAGAGTGCCTAGGAGTCCCTCTCCACTCTAAATGAGGCAACCCTGGCAAGGCTAAGGTCATAGCTTTGGCATGAAAGTTCAAGATAGCGTGGTAAGGTGATAACCAGTCCATCCCCAATATGATATCAAAATCAACCATGTCCAGAAGTAACAAGTCTACTCGAGTCTCAAGACCCCCAATCACAACTATACAAGAACGATGGACACGATCTACCACTATAGAATCACCCACCGGTGTAGACACATACATAGGAGCACTCAAAGAATCACTAGGCATGATTGAATACGGTGCAAAATAAGATGACACATAGGAGTACGTAGATCCTGGATAAAAAAGAACTGAAGCATCTCTACTAGAGACCAGAACAGTACCTGTGATAACTGCATCGGAAGCCTCAGCCTCAGGCCTGGCTAGAAGAGCATAACATCTGGGCTAGGCCCCACCGCCCTTGACTACATCTCTGGGACGGTCTGCTGCTGGCTGGTATCCACCTCTAGTGGCCTGACCTCCACCTCTAATACCTCTACCTCCACCTCTAGCACCTCTACCTCTACCTCTAGCTGGCTGAGCGGGCTGTGGAACACTCGGTGCCTGAACCATGGCCTGGGAACCCCGATGCTGAGAACTGCTTGATGCTTGAGGGCAAAATCTAGCAATATGTCCTATCCGCCACAAGTATAACAAGCCCTCGGCTGCTGAGACTGCTGACCCTGACGACCTAAATGACCACCCCAAAAACTCTAGACGGCGATGCACTAATAGGAGCTGATGGTGCACTGTAGGACTGCTAATCAGAATACTGCATATGAGAACCACGGCCACCTGAAGTAACGTGAGAAACCTGAAGTGCTAACTCAAAAGGCCTAGGAAGGTGGCCTCTACCATACGAATCCCTGTCTCCAGACGAGGTACCACTGAATCTGCCTGAATGACGAGGCCTCTTGTCAGACCCTTGACCACCTTCCTGTGATAGAACCATCTCAACTTTCCTGGCCACATTGGCCGCCTCTTGGAAAGAAATCTCACTCCCCGTCTCCTTAGCCATCTGAAGTCGAATAGGCTGAATGAGCCCCTCAATGAACCTCCCCACTCTCTCTTTCTCTCATTGGGAGTATAAGTAGAGCATGACAGGCTAAATCAATAAACCTGGTCTTGTACCGAGTAACAGTCATAGAACCATACTAGAGGCGCTCAAATTGCCTCCTATAGATCTCTCTCTAAGTGACAGGAAGAAACTTCTCCTAAAACAGCTAAGAAAACTGATCCCAAGTCAAAGTTGGTGGCCCGGCTGGTCTAGCCAAACAAAAATCTCTCCACCAAGTCTTGGCGGATCCAGATAAGCGAAAAGTAGCAAAGTCAACCCCATTGGTCTCCACTATCCCCATGTTCCTGAGAACCTCATGACTCTTTTTTGGATTCTTATCTTTAATCCAGGAGCATACAATTGCCAACTGTAAACAATCACATGAATTGTTCAACCCCTCTGAATGAAATGCAGGAAAATCTTTACTGAACTATGACCGGCCATCATATTAGCAAATAAATGTATTCCTGAGCTTAATGCTCGAAAACAATAAGGGATTAGCTCAAGGAGTACTAAAAAAGGTGCTAATGGCAGTGGGACTCCTGCAGGTAATAAGAAGCTTAAAAAATGAAGCCCATTTTTTTGAAATCATTATAGTGATTGTCTTAGTAAAGATCTATCTTCTGTCTAAATAATCATGGGGATCCTCAAAAGATGCACCGCTGAAAGTGGTAGCAAAGAGCTTGGTGAACGTATCCAATCTCCACAAGGCATTAGCAGACATAGCTGCTCCATCACCGGTCTGAGCTACCACACCCGGCTGAACTGCTCCAACTGGCCGAGCTGCTGGAGTCTGAAACTATGGAGCCATCTGCTCTGGAGTGTGAGTAGCAGGAGTCTGGGCTCCTCCTCTAGCCTGAGAGACGGCTGGTGCTACAGGAAGCAAACTTGCCTGGGCGACACTCTCCATAAGGCCCACTAGACGGACCGGAGCATCCTGGAGTACTGGGGTAGCAATGAACCCTCTAGGACCCGAGCTGGGCCCACAAAACTGCCTGGGCCGGAAACGCATCATCAAACTTAACCTGAGGCTCCGCCGCTGGTGCTGCTGCTCTAGGCTGAGCTCTGCCCCTACCCGGCCTCAAGGACAACCTCGGCCTCGCCTTCTGCCTCTCGTGGGAGCTGCTGCTGGGGGCTTGGGCTGCTAGTCAGTGGATGAGAAAGCGCGTGTTCTCGCCATCTGCGAAAGAACAAAGTAGAAATTCAAGTAGCGTTGAGAAACCAAACCGCATGATAGGAAAGAATAGATGTGAAGTTTTTCCTAACACAGTAGCCTCTGGGGGATAAATACAGACGTCTCCGTACCAATCCTTCAGATTCTACTAAGATTTTTTGCGAAATGTGAGACCTATGTAACCTATAGCTCTGATACCAACTTGTCACGACCCGGATTCCCCACCCTCGGGAGTCGTGATGGCGCCTACTAGTGGAAGCTAGGCAAGCCAACCATTTGATTATTTACCTTTTTCCCATTTAATCCTTTAACAATTTACAGCCAACATTAAATAAAATATAGGAATTTAATAAGCGAAAGACTGAAATGAAAATATTTTAACAAAGATGCCAATACCAATTCATACAAAACTACCCAGAACTGGAGTCACTATTTCACAGACGGTCTAAGAGTACTACAAGTAAGGGTCCGAAAAATAAGTACAATACTGTCTCGAAAATACACAAACAAAACAGGACAAAAACGATAGAGGGAGACGCCAAGGCCTATGGACGCCTGCAGAACTACCTTGGACCTCCGTACAGACTGAAGGCAGCCACCCAAAGCTAAGGTCCGAAAGCTCCGGTATCAGGATCTGCACAAAGAGTGCAGAGTGTAGTATCAGCACAACCGATCTGATGTGCTGGTAAGTGCCTAGCCTAACCTCGGCGAGGTTGTGACGAGGCTAGGACCAGAATAGCAAATAAACCTGTGCAGTTAAATCATATACAATGAAAAATGGAAATAGGAATGTACAGTGAAGGATGCAAGAGGGAAACTTGCTGTGGGGAAACATCAATTAAAATAGAAGGACAACAAGTAATTACGAGGAACACCATATCTCAATTATCATCAAGAATAAGAAATCAAATAAGTGCACGGCATCACTGTTTGTGCTTTTACTCTCTTCCTCACCATAAGAATCAATATAAACTGCACGACGTCACCCTTCGTGCTTTTACTCTCATCCTCACCGTAAAATCAGTATAGTCGGCACGGAATGGTACATCGTGCGGCGCGACATCACCCTTCGTGCTTTACACTCTTCCTCACATTACATGACATCACCCTTCGTGCTTTAACACTCTCTCACCAAAATAATACACGGCATCACCCTTAGTGCTTTAACACTCTCTCACCAAAACAATACACGGCATCACCCTTCGTGCTTTAACACTCTTCCTGACCCAAACAAACAATCACAAGCAATGGGGCAAGAAAATAAATATAATTATAATAAAATCCCGGCAAGGGAACAGTAATTCAACAATCAACTCCCGGCAAGGGAAAAATATCAAAAGCATCAACATCCCGGCAAGGGAGATAGCATTAAAAGAAACAACATCCCAGCAAGGGAGACAAAATAATAATTCTCTATTTTTTCACTTTTACTTCACAACTTGAGCCAATTCTCTATAAGGTTCGATTACCAATTATACTTTCACAATTCATTATATAACTTGAGCCAACGCTCCTCAGTGTTCAAATATCACCATTAATTCCACAAACTTTGCCCAACAATAGAAATCATCACAAAAGGCATGAACAATACAAACGGAGTCATAATAATCGTCATATAAGACTCACGGGCATGCTTGACACCAACGTATAGATACTCGTCACCAGGCCTATACGTCATATTCAACAAATGAAACATAGCAAATAGGACTCAACTCCTAATCCCTCGAGCTGAGGTTAGACCAAACACTTACCTCGATGCCACGAACACAATTCAAGCCTCAACTACCGCTTTACCTCTTGATTCTACCACCAACTCGCTTGTATCTAGCCACAAGTTACTTCACTATATCAATAAATTCTAAATGAATCAATTCTAATGCATGGAAATAAGTTTTCTAAAGTTTTCCCCAAAAAGTCAAAAATCGACCCGGTCTGCCTTGTCCAAACCCGACATTTGGACCAAAACCCGATTACCCATTCACACCCGAGCCCGAATATATAATTGGTTTTGGAATCCGACCTCAATTTGAGGTCTAAATCCCCAAATTTCAATATTCTTAGATTTTACCCAGAATTCCCAATTCTACCATGAAAACCCTAGGTTCTAAGATGAAATCTTGTAGAAAGAAGTTAAGGAATAAAGAAAATGAGTTAGAAATCAATTACTAATGTTTTGGAGAAGCAAGGTTATTTGAAAAATCGCCTCTTATGTTTTTAGGGTTTGAAAAATGAAAAATAACTGAAAGACCCGTTTAAATATATCCCTCTCAGACCCTCTCCGCGGACCGCACAAAAAGGACTACGGCCACGGAGCTCCACTGCGGACCGCAAGAAATTAAGTGCGGCCTCAAGGTCCCACCGCGGACCGCAAGAAATTAAGTGCGGCCGCAAGGTCCCACCGCGGACCGCAAGAAATCAAGTGAGGCCGCAAAGTCCCCTCCGCGGTCGCACAAAATCATTGCGGACCGCACAGGCAGGTTTAAGGATCTGTAACTTCTCTGAACCTGCAACAGCTGTGTTCTAAGTATAAAACATCCTGGATCCTATTCGAAACTCACCCGAGCCCTCGGGACTCCAACCCAAATACGCATACCAACTCAAAAATATCATATGGACCTACTCGTGCGATCACATCATCAAAATAACATGTAAAACCATGAATTAAACCTCAAAACTCATCATTTTCATCAAGAACACTTAAAGGTCATAACTCTTCAATCGGAAGTCCAACTCACGTCAAATAAACTCCAATTTCACCAAATTTCATAGTTATCATTTCAATACTATAACAAGTTTGCACCGGGCTCCGGAACCAAAATACAGGCCCGATACCAATGGTTTCAAGCCTTAATTCTTTTCTTTATTTCTTAGATAATTCAACAAAATAATTTCTTTCACAAATTGATTTCTACAGCTTGGGACCTCGAAATTTATTTTCGGGCATACGCCCTAGTCCCATATTTTACTGCCGACATCCCGGGATAGTTGCAATACGGATCCAGGTCTGTTCGCTCAAAATGTTGACCAAGGTCAATCATAATAAAATTTTTAACACTAAAAATTTCTATTTCTCATATTTTCACATAGAAGGCTTTTCGAATATAGGTCCGAACCACGCACACAAATCAAGGTAAGGTAAAAAGGAGGTTTTTAGATCTCGGAACACTGAATTTGTTTTTAAAATAAGTGATGATCTTTTGGGTCATCACATATTAATATCGACAATAAGAATTTTGGTCATGATGGAGCAACCAATCAATCATAAGAGAAAAACTACAAAAAATATTGTTTATAAGGAAGTCGTAGATAAGATATAATCACGTTGTATATTTCTAAACTACACGTACATAGTAATATTATGTAGAAATGGCATGGTGTAGCCACTATTTAAGGTGATATTTATTTTTTATCCAGCAATTATAATGTTGAGCAAAAATAGCCACTGCCCTATTAAAATTAATATGAAAAGATATTTTTACCCTTTCTTCCCTTGCTTTTCTTCCCAAACCCTTGCTTCTCTCTCTCCGTGCCTTCTCCATAACTGTTGCATTATGTTGAGGTGGCGGAGCCTATCTACACAGTCATTCTAATGCACAACGCTTGTAAGCATTTATTAAAAGACAAAAGCTCTTTAACAGAACTTTTCAATATTCATGGTTCAAAAGTTAGTAACAGAACTTTGTAAGTAGGGTATAGACCTTCTGTTCTCCTTGCATGGTTCAGTTGGAAAGCACAAAATAAAAGAAACAAAAATAATGATTTCAATTCATAGCCAAAGAATAATGTCGCAGACTCTCCCAAATTTAAATCTTTTAACTTTGATTTTCAAGTTCAAAAGTTAAGGACAGACATCAGTTACAAGTTCAAAATAGGTCCTTAACTTTGATTTCCAAGTTCTAAAGTTAAGGACAGGCAATCCTTAACTTTGAGTTTCAGTTTCAAAAGTTAAGGACAGGCAGTCCTTAACTTATTGTTTCAAGTTCAAAACTTAAGGACATGCAGTCCTTAAGTTATTGTTTCAAGTTCAAAACTTAAGGACATGCCGACCTTAAGTTATTGTTTCAAGTTCAAAACTTAAGGACATGCAGTCCTTAACTTTGAGTTTAAAGTTCAAAAGTTAAGGACAGACAGTCCTTAACTTACAATTACACGTTCAAAAGTTAAGGACAAGCAGTATTTAACTTACGGTTACAAGTTCAAAAGTTAAGGACAATAGGTCCTTAACTTTGACTTACAAGTTCAAAAGTTAAGGACGCTTGGTCTTGAAGTTTGAGTTCCAAGTTCAAAACTTAAGGACATGTAACCTTGAAGTCCTGAACTTAGAGTTCCAAGTTCAAAAGTTAAGGACATGTAGTCCTGAAGTCCTGAACTTAGAGTTTCAAGTTCAAAAGTTAAGGACATGTAGTCCTGAAGTCCTGAAGTTAAGGACATGAGCAGAAGGGTATTTTTGTCCGAGCAGTTAAAGTTTATTAAACCAGTGGCTAAAGACTAAAGACATTTAAAACGCTGGCTTTAAAATAAAGACATAAGCTGTTAGTGGCTATCTGTGCACATCGCCCTTAATCTAATGTAACGTTAGAAGGGGAGTGTCACGGCCCAATTCTCCCTCCGTAAGATGTCGTGACGGCACCTAGTCGTAACTTCTCCCTCCGTAAGATGTCGTGACGGCACCTAGTCTTTACGACTAGGTAAGCCTAACATTTGCGGAATAACAAAAATGAAAGCAAAGTTTAACAACTAAACTGCAACAGATAATTAAATAATTGATGAAACCGCTCGACATGTACAATAACCAACACTCGAGTATGAACAACATTCCCAAAACCAGGTAGCCACAAGTCGCAAGCTCTATGAATTTGTCTAACTGTTCTATACATCGGTAACTAGAAGAAATAAAGGAGGAACAACATAAAAGGGATAGAGGGGGACTCCAAGGTCTGCGGACGCTGGCAGATATACCTCGAAGTCTCTGGAGCAGCAGCAAGCACGCAACTAATAGCGGGGCTAGATAGGAGGTATCTGCATCAGCACAGAGAACTTGTACAGAAGAGTAGCATGAGTACACCTCAACGGTACTCAATAAGTGCCAAGCCTAACCTCGATCGAGTAGTGACGAGGTCAGGTCAAGGCCTTACTAGTATAAAATAAATAAGGTCGAAGAATATAATAATGTAATAAGAGACTGAAAAGTTAACAAGAGAAAACCTCAGAAAATAGCAACACAGTACGTAGGGATAAATAGCGGGGGTGGGGGGTGGGGGGGGGGAGGAGATCTCCCGAGATACCGTCTCGTAGTCCCAAAATAAATGTGCAAAGAGATCTCTCGAGGTACCGCCTCGTAGTCTCAAAAGCATATGTGCAGGGGGATTTCCCGAGGTACCGCCTCGTAGTCCCAAAAGTAAATATGTAGGGGGTCTCCCGAGGTAACGTCTCGTAGTCCCAAAAGTAAATGTGCAGGTGGATCTCCCGAGGTACCGCCTCATAATCCCAAAAGTAAATATGCAGGTGGATCTCCCGAGGTACCGCCTCGTAGTCCCAAAAGTAAACACACAGCTTGAAACTGATGAATACAATAATTAACAGCAAGAATTCTACAGTTAAGACTGATACAAATCAAGGAAAAACAGGAAATCAACTAAGCATACTGCACAGATTTCAAATAAGCATTTAAGACACGTAGACATGTGATATTAGGCTAAAACAGGATAACTACACATGCTGGTAAAACTCAATTAAGATGTAACAAGTTACTACTCATTGAAAAACCAGATGTTTACAACAATTAGCCCGTGTACGCACTCGTCACTTCGTGTACATGACGCTCACATATCACAGAAGTATTACAACAGTACCAAATCCTATGGGAATTTCTCCTACACAAGGTTAAGCAAGCCACTTACCTCGAACCAAGCTCAATCAATCAGTAAGAATGCCTTTTCCATAATTTTCCGACTCTGAATGGCCCAAATCTAACCAAAAGCAATTACATACCATAAATATAACTATAAGAAACTAATCTAATTAATGAAATCAAGACTTTAACATGAAATTAGAAATTCGCCCCAAAAAGTCGACCCGGACCCACGTCTTGGAATCGGGTAAAAGTCACAAAATACGAACACTCATTCACCCACGAGTTCACCCGTACCAAAATTATTCAAATCCGATATCGAAGTCTCAATCATAACCCAAAAATTTGGTTAGAGAACTTTTCCCATTTTCCCCCAATTTCTTGACTCAAATTCGAAATTAAAGGATAGAATTAACAATAGATTAGTGGAATATAACAAAAAATAAGTGAAGAATCATTACCAAATCGATGCCTCTGAAAATCCCCAAAATTTCGTCCGAGCTCTCTATCTCAAGTTTTGATAAAAATGGCTAAACCCTCATTTTTGAAATATTTAATATTGCCCAGACATTTCTTTCTTCGCGAACGCGGACACACACATGCGATCGCGAAGCATTAATTTTCCTTCAGTCCAAAACCTTCTACGCGAACTCGAGAGCCCACTCGTGAACGCGGAACATACATTGCCTTACCCTACGCGAACGCGGGACCCTCATCGCGAACGCATAGGCTATACGCCTGGAGACTCTTCAGACCAACTCCTCTACGCGAACGCGTAGGCCTAATACCTCACAACTTCGCGAATGCGGAACCTACATCGTGAACGCGAAGAACAAAACTCCACTGGCCCCCAAATACCTTACGCGAACGCGAGACCTCTCTCGCGAACGCGATGAAGGAAACCAACAACAGAACATCAGATTTTTCTGCAATTCCTTTAAGTCCAAAACTAGTCCGTTAGCATCCGAAATCAACCAAGGCCCCGGGACCTCAATCAAGCATACCAACAAGTCCTAAAGCATCATACGAACTTAGTCGAGACCTCAAATCACATCAAACAACAACAAAAACACGAATCACACTCCAATCCAAACTTAATGAACTTTGAAACTTCAAACTTCTACAACCGATGCCGAAACCTATCAAATCACGTCCGATTGACCTCAAATTTTGCACACAAGTCATATTTGACATTACAGCCTACTCCAACTGCCGAAATCGGAATCCGACCCTGATATAAAAAACCACTTTCGGTCAAAGTTCTCAAAAATTCAACTTTCTCCATTTGAAGCCTAATTCAACTACAGACCTCCAATTCACAATCCGGACGCGCTCCTAAGTCCAAAATAATCCAACGAAGCTAACAGAACCGAAGAAACTCCATTTTAGAGTTGTCTTCACATAGTTCCAACTACGGTCAAAACCTAGAACTTAAGCTTCAGTTTTAGGAACTAAGTGTCCCAATTCACTCCGAAACTACAAACAAAACCTCCCGGCAAGTCACATAAGCAAAAAAAGATACGGGGAAAGTAGTAAATAGGGATCAAGGCTATTACCCTCAAAACGACCGGCCGGGTCGTTACATCCTCCCCCTCTTAAAACAATCGTTCGTCCTCGAACGAGCATAGAAACATACCTGAAGTGGTAAAAAGAAAAGGATAACGGCTGCGCATATCATGCTCGGTCTCCCAAGTCGCTTCATCGACCGGCTGACCCCTCCACTGAAGCAATGTTCTTTGACCTCAACTTTTGAACCTGCCTGTCTAAAATAGCCACCGGCTCCTCAACATAAGATAAATCCTTGTCCAACTGGACTGAGCTGAAATCCAACACATGAGATGGATCGCCCGTGATACTTCCGGAGCATGGAAACATGGAATAGTGGATGAACTCCGGCTAGAATAGGAGGTAAGGAAAGCTCATAAGCAACCTCCCCAACTCGCCGCAACACCTCGAATGGGCCAAAAAACCTTGGGCTCAGCTTGCCCTTCTCTCCGAACCTCATAACGCCCTTCATGGGAGAAACTAGGAGCAAGACCTGCTCTCTAACCATGAATTCAACATCGCGAACCTTCCGATCCGCATAACTCTTCTATCTGGACCGGGTTGTGCGAAGTCAATCCTAAATCACCTTAACCTTCTCCAACGCATCCTAAACCAAGTATGTACCTAATAGCCTAGCCTCGCCCGGCTCGAACCAACCCACTGAAGACCGACACCGTCTACCATACAAAGCCTCATACGGTGCCATCTGAATGCTCGACTGATAACTGTTGTTGTAGGCAAACACCGCAAGTGGCAAGAACTGATTCTAAGAACCCCCAAACTTTATCACACACGCACGGAGCACATTCTCTAATATCTGAATAGTGCGCTCGGACTGGCCGTCCGTCTGAGGGTGAAATGTTGTGCTCAACTCAACCCGAGTACCTAATTCATGTTGTACGTCCCTCCAGAACCGTGATGTAAACTGTGTACCCCAGTCAGACCATGAAGCCTGACAATCTCGCGGATATAAACTCTAGCCAGTTGCTCGGAAGAATAAGTAGTCATCACTGGAATGAAATGAGTTGACTTGGTCAGCCTATCCACAATCATCCAAACTGCATCAAACTTCTGCTGAGTCCGTGGAAGCCCAACAACAAAATCCATAGTGATCCGCTCCCATTTCTACTCCAGAATCTCTAACTTCTGAAGCAACCCACCTGGCTGCTAATGCTCATACTTCACCTGTTGGCAATTTAGACACCGAGCTACATATTCTACTATGTCCTTCTTCATTCTCCTCCACCAATAATGATGCCTCAAGTCCTGATACATCTTCGCGGCACCCGGATGAATGGAGTACCGCGAACTGTGAGCCTCCTAGAGAATCAACTCACGCAATCCGTCTATATTGGGCACACACAGCCTGCCCTGCATCCTCAATGCACCATCATATCCAATAGTGACCTCCTTGGCATCACCGTGCTGAATCGTGTCCTTAAGGACAAGCAGATGGGGGTCATCATACTGATGCTCCCTGATACAATCATAAAGAGAAGACTGGGAGACCACATAAGCCAAAGCTTAACTTGGCTCATAAAAATCCAATCTAACAAACTGGTTGGCCAAGGCCTTAACATCCAATGCTAATGGTCTCTTTGCTGCTGGTAGATATGCTAAGCTCCCCAAACTCTCCGCCCTGCGACTCAAGGCATCGGCCACCACATTGGCCTTCCGGGATGGTATAGAATAGTGATCTCATAATCCTTAAGAAACTCTAACCAACTCCGCTGACGCAAGTTAAGATTCTTCTATTCAAACAGATGCTGCAAACTCTGGTGGTCAGTGTAGATCTCACAAGGGACACCGTACAAATAGTGCCGCCAAATCTTCAAGGCATTAACAATAGCTGCTAACTCAAGGTCGTGGACAGGATGGTTCTTTTCATGCACCTTCAGCTGTTTGGACACGTAGGCAATCACCCTACGGTCCTGCATCAACACCGCACCGAGATCAACCCGCGACGCATCATAATATACAGTATAAAACCCCGAACCTATAGGCAATACCAATATTGGGGCTGTAGTCAAAGCTGTCTTGAGCTTTTGAAAGCTCTCCTCACACTCCTCTGTCCACCTGAACAGAGCACCCTTCTAGGTCAGCTGGTCATAGGCGCTGTAATAGATGAGAAACCCTCTATAAATCGACGGTAATACCCCGCCAAACCAAGGAAACTCCGAATCTCCGTACCTGAGGACGGTCTGGGTCAACTCTGTACTGCTTCCACCTTCTTCGAATCCACCTTGATCCCTTCACTCGACACTAAGTGACACAAAAATGCCACTGAATCTAGCCAGAACTCACACTATGAGAATTTTGCATATAACTTTTTTTCTCTCAAGGTCTGAAGCACAGTCCTCATGCGCTGCTCATGATCCTCCCGACTCCGGGAGTACACCAGAATGTCGTCAATAAACATAATGACGAATGAGTCAAGATAGGGCCGAAATACACTGTGCATCAAATGCCTGAATGTTGTTGGGGCGTTGGTCAGCCCAAATGACATCACAAGGAACTTGTAGTGACCATATCGAGTCCTGAAAGCAGTCTTCGGGATATATGACTCTCAAATCTTCAATTGATGATAGCCTGAACGCAAGTCAATCTTGGAAAACACGTTGGCACCTTGTAACTGATCAAATAGGTCATCAATACGAGGCAATGGATACCTGTCTTCACTGTAACTTTGTTCAACTGGTGATAATCAATGCACATACGCATAGAACTATCCCTTTTATTCACAAACAAGATTGGGGCACCCCAAGGTGACACACTAGGCCGAATGAATCCCTTTTCAACCAATTCCTATAAATGTTCCTTCAACTCCTTCAACTCAGGATGGGCCATACAATATAGAGGAATAAAGATGGGCTGAGTGCTCGGCAACAAATCAATACCAAAGTCGATATCTCTGACGGGCGGCATGCTCGGAAGATCAACTGGAAATACATCTGGATAATCCCTCACTACTGGGACTGACTTAAATATAGGGGTATCAATACTGACATCTCTCACATAAGCTAGATACGCGTCACACCCCTTCTCAACCATTCATTGAGCTTTAAGAAATGAAATAACTCTGCTGGGAGTGTAATCTAAGGTACCTTTCCACTCTAATCGCGGTAAGTCTGGCATAGCTAGCGTCACGGTCTTGGCGTGACAATCAAGAATAGCATAATGGGGCGACAAACCAGTCCATGCCCAAGATAATATCAAAATCTACCATACTGAGCAATAATAAATTGGTTGTGGTCTCAAAACCATTAAGAACAACCAAACACGACCGATACACACGGTCAACAACAATAGAATCTCCCACAGGCGTAGACACATAAATAGGAGAACTCAAAGAATCACGAGATATGCCCAAATATAGGGCAAAATAAGAGGACACATAGGAATAAGTGGAGCCTAGATCAAATAAAACCTACACATCTCTATGACAGACTGGAACAATACCTGTAATGACAGAGCCGGATGCAACTGCCTCTGTACGATCTGGAAGGGCATAAAATCTGGTTTGGTCTCCCTCTCTAGGGCGACCTCTACCTGCCCGACCTCTACCTTGAGCTGGCTGAGCGGGTGGAGTGGTAGCTGACGTTGTAAATATAGCTTGGGGACCCGGTAGAGCACGCGGTGCCTTGGAAGTCTATGGAGGTGCACCCCTCCTAAGTCTGGGGCAATCCCTCACCATATGGCGAGTGTCGCCAGACTCGAAACAAGCTCTCGGAGGACGTAGCTACTGTGGTTGGCTCGGGCCAGGTCTGCTGGACTGACCGCTAAAAGCACCTCGTGCAGGAGGTACACTAGACACTGGCGGTGCATAATAAGGCTCTTAGGACCTAGGAATAGCCGGAACACCACTGGCGGCTGGAAGTGCTGAATGAACAGGGCAACTCACATAGACCCTACCATGTCGAACTACAGCTGGGGCACGAGTACCACTATAAGTGCCAGACTCTTAGACCTCTTGGCCTCTCTCTCCCGAGCAAGCATACCCTCCACTCTCCTAGCAATGCCCACAACCTGCTGGTATGAAATATCCATCTCCAACTCACAGGCTATGCTAAGCCTGATACTGGGGTGGAGCCCCTCGATAAACCGAAGACCATCTCTCGAACTGTAGCAACCAACGCTGGTGCATGCCTAGCCAAGTCATTGAAACGAACCGCATAATCTGACACAGTCATAGCACCCTAGCGCAATTGCTCAAACTCGGCGCGCCATGCATATTTGAGACTCTAGGGAACATACTTCCTCAAGAACATATCTGAGAACTAAGTCCAAGTAAGTGAAGTTGCCTCAGCCGGACTACCCAACTTATAAGCACGCCACCACTGATAGGCCGCTCCTCTAAGCTGGAACGTAGTGAAAGAAACCCCACTCGACTCTGGTACGCCCATAGTACGGAGGATATGGTGGCACTCCTCAAGAAAACCCGGGGCATCCTCTTATGCCAAGCCACTGAAAGTAGGAGGATAGTACTTCTTGTACCTCTCAAGCCTGAGATGCTCCTCCTCAGAAGTTGCTGCCCTACCCTCGGGCTGAACTGGGGCTACCGGCTGCACTGATATGACCTCTGGAACCTGGTCGACCTGAACCTACTACTCTAGGGTGCGGGTGGCGGGATTCTGAGCTCCTTCCCCGGCCTGAGATGTGGCAGGAGCAAGTGGAATCAACCCTGCCTGAGCTAGAGTACCGAACATTCTCAGGAACTGTGCAAGGGTCTCCTAAAGGGCTGGTGTAGTAATATGCGTCTTAGGTGCCTGCGCTCTGACTGGAGCTACTGGTGGCACCTCTGTAGCAGTTTGTGCGGGTGCTCTGGCTGCACCACGTGGACGTCCTCGACCTATACCCCGGCCTCTCGCGGCTCTAGTAGGGATTGTATGGTCATTTGATCCAGTTGTACGTGTCCTCACCATCTGTGAGAGAATAGAAGACAAAAGTTTAGAATTCTGAAGCCAACAATTTCGTACGATAAGGAATCAAAAGAAGTGAAATTTTCCTAATAGTTCCATAGACTCCCGAAGATAAGTACGGACGTCTCCGTACCGATCCATGAGATGCTACTAAACCTGCTTGTGACTCATGATACCTATGAACCTAGAGCTCTAATACCAACTTGTCACGACCCAATTCTCCCTCCGTAAGAGGTCGTGACGGCACCTCGTCTCTACGACTAGGTAAGCCTAACATTTGCGGAATAACAAAAATGAAAGCAAAATTTAACAACTAAACTGCAACTGATAATTAAATAATCGATGAAAATTTTGCTCGGCATGTACAATAACCAACACTCGATTATGAACAACATTCCCAAAACTCGGTAGCCACAAGTCACAAGCTCTATGAATTTGTCTAACTGTTCTATACATCGGTAACTAGAAGAAATAAAGGAGGAACAACATAAAAGGGATAGAGGGGGACTCCGAGGTATGCAGACCCTGACAGATATACCTTGAAGTCTCCGGAGCAGCGACAAGCACGCAACTAATAGCGGGGCTAATAAAAGGTACCTGGATCTGCACATAAAACATGTGCAGAAGAGTAGCATGAGTACACCACAACGGTACCCAGTAAGTGCCAAGCCTAACCTTGGTCGAGTAGTGACGAGGTCAGGACAAGGCCCTACTGGTATAAAATAAATAAGGCCGAAGAATACAACAATGTAATAAGAGATTGGTAATTTAACAAGAGAAAACCACTGAAAATAGCAGCACGGTACATAGGGATAAATAGGGAGGGTCTCCCGAGATACCGTCTCGTAGTCCTAAAGTAAACATGCAAGGAGATCTCTCGAGGTACCGCCTCGTAGTATCAAAAGTAAATGTGCAGGGGGATTTCTTGAGCTACCACCTCGTAGTCCCAAAAGTAAATATGCAGGGGGGTCTCCCCAGGTACCGCCTTGTAGTCTCAAAAGTAAATGTGCAGGGGGATCTCCCGAGGTACCGCCTCGTAGTCCCAAAATTAAATATGCAGGGGGATATCCCGAGGTACCGCCTCGTAGTCCCAAAAGTAAACACACAACTCGAAATCGATGAATACAACGATTAACAGCAAGAGTTCTGCAGTTAAGACGGATACAGATCAGGGAAAAATAGGAAATCAACTAAGCATGTTGCACAGATTTCAAATAAGCATTTAAGACACGTAGACATGCGATATTAGGCAAAAACAGGATAACTACACATGCTGGTAAAACTCAATTAAGATGTAACAGGTTACTACTCAGTGAAAAACTGAATTTTTACAACAATTAGCCAGTGTACGCACTCATCACCTCGCGTACACGACGCTCACATATCACAAAAGTATTACAACAGTACCAAATCCTAATGGGATTTCCCCCACACAAGGTTAGGCAAGCCACTTACCTCGAACCAAGCTCAATCAATCAGTAAGAATGTCTTTTCCACGAATTTCCGACTCCGAATGGCCCAAATCTAGCCAAAAGCAATTACATACCATAAATATAACTATAAGAAACTAATCTAATTAATGAAATCAAGACTTTAACAAGAAATTAGATATTCACCCCAAAAAGTCGACCCAGGCCCACGTCTCGAAATCAGGTAAAAATCACAAAATACGAACACTCATTCTCCCACGAGTTCACTCGTACCAAAATTACTCAAATCCGTGTCGAAATCTCAATCAAAACCCAAAAATTTGGTTGAAGAACTTTTCCCATTTTTTTCCCAATTTCTTGACTCAGATACGAAATTAAAGAGATGGAATTAACGATAGACTAGTGAAATATAACCAAAAATAAGTGAAGAATCATTACCCGATCGATGTCTCTGAAAATCCTCCAAAAATTCGTCCAAATCCGAGCTCTCTATCTCAAGTTTTGATAAAAAAAAACCTTGTTTTTGAAATATTTAATACTGCCCAGGCATTTCTTTCTTTGAGAACGCGAAACACCCTCGCGTTCGCGAAGCATAAATTTTTCTTCAATCCAAAACCTTCCAGGCGAACACGAGAGCCCACTCGCGAACGCGGAACATACAATGCCTTACCCTACGCGAACGTGAGGTACCAGTCGCGAACGCGTAGGCCTAATACCTCACAACTTCGCGAACGAGGAACCTACATCGCGAACGCGAAGAACAAAACTCCACTGGCCCCCAGATACCTTACGCGAATGCGAGACCTCTCTTGCGAACGCGATGAAGGAAACCAACAACAAAACATCAGATTTTTCTGCAATTCCTTTAAGTCCAAACTAATTCGTTAACCATCCGGAATCCACCCGGAGCCCCCGGAACCTCAACCAAACATACCAACAAGTCCTAAAACATCATACGAACTTAGTCTAGCCCTCAAATCACATCAAACAACAACAAAAACATGAATCACACTCCAATCCAAACTTAATGAACTTTGAAACTTCAAACTACTACAAACGATACCTAAACCTATCAAATCACGTTCGATTGACCTCAAATTTTGCACACAAGTCATATTTGACATTACGGACCTACTCCAACTTCCAGAATCGGAATCCGACCCCGATATCAGAAAGTCCATTTCCAGTCAAACTTCCCGAAAATTCAACTTTCGAGCTTAATTCAGCTACAAACCTCCAATTCATAATCCGGACACGCTCCTAAGTCCAAAATCACCCAACGGAGCTAACGGAACTGACGAAACTCCATTCCGGAGTCGTCTTCACACATTTCCAACTACAGTCAAATCCTAGAACTTAAGCTTCTATTTTAGGGACTAAGTGTCCCAATTTACTCCGAACCACAAACAAAACCTCCCGACAAGTCACATAAGCAGAAAATGATACTGTGAAAGCAGTAAATGGGGTATCGGGACTATTACTCTCAAAACGACCGGTCGGATCGTTATATGGAGCCTTTGTATAACTAGTAAAGTTGCTGCTATGTGACCAGGAGGTCACGGGTTCGAGCCGTGGAAACAACCTCTTGCAGAAATGTAGGGTAAGACTGCGTACAACAGACTCTTGCGGTCCGGCCCTTCCCCAGACCCCGCGCATAGCGGGAGCTAGTGCACCGGACTGCCCTTTTAATCTAATGCAACGATAGCAATGCCTTAATGGCCAGCTCACTTATAAATTTCCTTTTCTTATAATCATATAGTGTTTGAACCATCTCGAGCATACTTTGACTAATTTTACGGCATACCTATTACCTGTCACTAGCATAAATATGGTAGAATTTATCCATTAATATTTGGACATATGAGAAGAATCAATTGAAATACCCTTTATCTGGTTCCTCTCTCTTGTGTTTATTTATTGATTTGCAGTATTAGCCAGCAAATTGTGTACTAAAAGTCAGATGAATTGATACCTTGTGGTCAAAGAGACAAAGAAATACATCAACATATGTTTGAATATGTTCCATGTTTTTTTGTTTATAAACTAATTAAAAAAGAATCATTGACAGCCTATCGTTCTTCTCTTTTCTTTCTCTACTCACACTAACCTCAACCCAAAAAAGACATACAAAAAAGAGAAAAATAAAAGAGAATAATGGACATTAAATCTAATAGCAATATTTTTTTCCCAAAAAAAAATATTTACCTACTATACATGCAGTGACGGACGCGGAATTTTATGTAAGTGGTGTTGACAAATAAATCACAAGTCAGCTTGTAAGTGAGATCGGATTTTGAACTGTGATGGTTTTAAGGCTTTACTTTCTGTACCACTTTGATATTTACTTTATCTTATGTCCAAGTGATATCTACCTATCGTATATATACATATTATTCATGACTTCAGTCTATATTTGCAGGATGATAAGATCGTTCGTTCTTATTTTAGATATCAATTCCTCTGCTTTTCCGTTCATTATCAAGTTTTGATCATTTTTATTTAGTTTTTCTCTTTAAATTATAATTTACCTCAATTACTCTTACTAAATAATTACTAAAAGAATGGATTTTTGTGATTTTATAAGGAAATAAAAAGATTAAGGTGTGAATCATCGAAGAATTAAAATATGATGCAAGTTACCCAGAGGTTGAGAATGAGAAAGACTCGCCCCAATCAGTGGCGGAAGTAGGATCTCTCTTAAGGAAGTTCAAAAAGAAAAAAGTTAAACAAGATTGTCGCTAGTGGAATTGAACTTATGACCTTATAAAGATTTTGAACCCCCTTGACCACTAAGCTACACTTTTGGGCTATGTCAAGGGGATTCAAAACTTAATATATAGAGGTAAAAAATAGCTTTTGCCTTATATACACAGTGTAATTTTTCGACGAAGGGGCTTCGGATAACCCCCTTCCGCCCCCATAAATCCGCCCCTGGCCCCAGTTAGTTTTGGGCAAAGATTATTTTTAACCCGCGGTAGAAACAGACCGAGACAAAAGAAGTATGTATTCTAAATTTAATTTGTAACTACAAATCAAGTATTATGTTCCCTATAAAAACATTTCGAGTAGATTGAGTTTTCGCAAAAATAGTCACACAAGTCGTTGAAAAAACCCGGCCCCACTTCAGGTTGTTACTGCATTCTTTGCCTCAATACCTTTTTTTTTTCTCTTGATTTTACATCCGGTGTTCGATATTACTCCCTCTGGTCCAAAATAAGTGATTTTTTGGATGTTTTCACACAGATTAAGAAATTCACCTTTTAGCATTAATTAGCAATAGAATTGACCATATTAACCTTTACTATCTCACATAAACACTCCTAACACATCTTCCAACACTATTTACTCCAAGGACAATGTAGGAAAAAAATAATTAATTCATTCTTGAAATCTGAAAAAATCACTTAATTTGGACCACAAGAAAAAGGCCAGAAAATCACTTATTTTGGACCGGAGGGAGTAGTATGAGTGTCCGACTAATCTAGATTCGCCTCATAGCTTTGTCAATTCTAAGCTGCATTAATACTACTCCCCCTGGTTCACAATAAGTGACCAATTTGCTTTTAGCACGCCCATTAAGAAAATACTAAATTCTATACAAAAATACCTACTATGACTAAACTACCCCTAATTAAACATTTAATGTGAGGAGTAAGAAAACTTTTTAGCGATATGTACATAGGGGTTATTTTATAAAAACAAATTGAATTCTTTCTTGATTACATAATCGGACACTTATTTTGAACCAAAATGAAAAAGCAAATTGGTCATTTATTGTGAACCGGAGAGAGTACTTTTCTGTATATTCAATTCTTCATATTTCTCTTTACTATTTTGAATTCTTCTCTAGTTTCTTCACTAGATGTATTTTTAGCTCCCATAACCAAAGATAACTCCACAAATCTATATTCTCTCTCAATTTATCTCAAAACTCCATTGCAAGCCACAAATTTACATCTTGATCTTGGTGCGTCAATTAGTTGGGTTGATTGTAGTCGACGCTACAAATCTTCCTCCTATCAACACCTTTCTCTATAACACCTCGCTTTGTGAATCTCTAGAGACTCGGATTGTTTCAACGATTCATGTGATTATTTTTGCAAAAATTCAGTTACACGAAATATTTTTATAGGGAACATACTACTTGACTCGTAAGTAATTTAACTTCAATAGTTACAAATTTAAAGAAAAATATATACTTTCATTTGTCTCAATCTGTTCGGCATTTTTTTGTCGCGAAAAGATTGATAAATTTCTATATTTATAGGAATTAACATGATTTACTGTAAATTCCACTATAATGATACTTTTAATATTTTGTATGTTATGCATTTATTAATTTGATACAAATATTAAGTGCATTTAGTAACTTGATATAAATATTAAGTGCACTAGTGCACAGGGGCGGATTTAGGGGGCGCTAAGGTGTTCGCCCGAACACCCTTCGCCGAAAAATTACACTTTATATATAAGGTAAAATCTGTTTTTTACCTCTATATATTAAGTTTTGAACACTTTTAACACAATCCAAAAGTGTAGTTTAGTGGTCAAGTGGATTAAAAATTTACATGAGGTTATGGGTTCAATTCCCACTAGCTACAAAAATTATTTTTTGAACCCCCTTCGTGAAGATCCTGGCGCCACTGAGTAGTGCAGGCTCGCCTTATCCACCACCGACGGCCGGAATCTGAGTCGACTCAAGGTCATCAAAGACTTTATCTTTGCATGCTCTAATACAAAAATACTCAAGGGACTCCCAACAGGAGTCACCGGCGTAGCCGCATTGGGAAGATTCAACTATTCACTTCCATTTCAGCTTAGCAGAGCTGGCTCTTCTCCGGCGGTGTTCGCCGTGCGCCTGCCGAGTTCCGCCGCCGCCGGTAACGGTGTTGCATTTTTTAATCCGCCGGACCTTACAACTTCCTGCCAGGAATTGATGTTTCAAAATCATTGATTTACACTCCGCTGCTTCTGAATCCGGTCGTTGGAACGGTGATATTTTACACGCGCCCATCCGACGAGTATTTCATCTGAGTGAGTTCGATCAAAGTGAACGGCAAATCAGTACCATTGAACCAGACGCTACTGAATATCAACGAGGAGAATGAATATTGTATAGGGTCGAGTTTGACCAACCCCGTCCTCAAAAGGGACACGACCTGTCATGTGGATAAAGGTCGGGTCCAAGGGACGACCATGTAATCACGTCGGCCCCTCTGTAACGTGCACTTTATCTTTAGTTTATATATTTTATCTTTATATAGTAAATAGAGAAAAAGGGGAAATCCCTCCGCTATATAACGGGGGTTCCCAATTGTGTAAAGGAGGATTTTGGATGAATAATATTTCTACTTACTCTCTCTATCTCCCTCTCAATTTCTATCTTTCTTTCTCTGAAAAATGGATATCTCTGATCTCTGTAACATTATCACACAACTTTGTCCTTTAACTGCTCGGAATCACCAAACCACAAAGGATTACTCATACTCTAGTGTCGATTATCTTTGATTACGATTTACTACTTCTCCATATATTTGATTGATTTGCTTAAATATTGTTCGTTAACATTTTAAGTCAAACAGATATGGCGGGACGAAAATTAGTACGTCGACGACGTACACGGTGTTACAAACGGCGATGTTCAAGGCGGTAACGGAGAGATTTGTGGCGGAAGCGAAGGCGATGAATTTGACAGCGACAACTCCGGTGAAGCCATTTGAAGTGTGTTTCCCGGCGAAGTCGATTGCATTCACGCGCGTTGGACCGGCAGTGTCCACTATTGATTTGGTTCTGCAAAAAACCGGATGTTTTTTGGAGGATATTTGGGTCCAATTCGATGGTTCAGGTTAAGGCCCAAAATGTGGATGTGTTTGGGCTTTGTGGATGGTAGGCCTGAGCCCATGACGTCCATTGTGATTGTTGGGCATCATATAGATGATAATGATAATCTGGGGGATTTGGCATGGCATGACAACTAGGTCCAACAATTGGCATAAAAAAGCTAACGTTTTAGGATTTGACACATGGTAGCCTAAAGTTATTCTCTCTCTTCTTCAACCACCATCCTAAAAATAAGCCCCATCAAATTATTTTCCTTAAAAGTAGCAAAAAATATTTAAAATCCTCTCTATCTTCTCTCATAGCAACCATCATCCTAGAAATTAGGTTCCATTTCCTTCAGTGGTATCCGAAAAAACTTCCAAATATTTTTAATTATTTTTTTAGTTTTTTATCTGTATATCCAAATATATATATATATATAACACGGGTTTTTAGTAAAGAAAGCGTACCAATCCGGCAAACAAAGCAAAAACAACGGCTCCTACATAAATACAATAGAATTGAAATGTTGTCACTAGAACGGACCACACAAATAACATCTTTCTAGCGCCTAAAAGAAGTATTCAAAGATAAGATAACGCTCATTAATAATTATATTATATGTATATCACAGTGTATAACATAATAATAATGTGTATATCAAAAAAGTATATTAAAATTTCATTTTCCTTCTTTGTACAACACATTTCAGATTGAAAACTCAAGTTCAAGACGACTCCACATGTGTATCCTCTATTGTATCTCGTGTATATCCCTATGTACATCAGTGATATCTCTTGTATATCATATATATCTGTGTATATCCATGAAAATTTGTATTATATATACGATATACAATGTGATATACATGGGCATCCGTAAAAAAATTGTGTTGAGACACGATATACAAAGTGATATACACAGACGTCCTTAAAAATCTGTGTGTGATATATACTGATGTACACGATATACAAACACATGTCGTTGGAATTTTAGGTCTGATTTTTTACCTGAAACCAGTCTCAATCACTTCTAATCTTGCTCAAATTTTGTATATAGCCTAGTTTAGGTATTTTTCAACCAGTTTCAATCATACCCACTCGTTCAATCCAACCAAAAAAAAAAGAGAGAAGAAAAACAAAGTTGAAATGCATTTTTTCTCTCTTAGTTTTTGCTTCTGATTTTCTCTGATGTGAGATCAACCTTACCTTTTCATCCCACTGATTTTGTTGCATAATATGCAAGAATTTTTGCTAAACTATGAGAGCGAAAGAGAAGAGATAGAAGAAGAAATACAAGGAGGGAAAGGGGAAGAGAAGCCAAAATAAGCGAGTAGCTTTTTTTTTTTAGAGAGAATGTATAAGAGAGTAATTTTTTTTTTGGGATTTGGCTATATAATGCCAATTGTTTGGGGCTATCTTTGTCAAACCTAATATAAAGCTAAAAAATTGCCAATTCCTTTCTGTTATGTGTTGTTATAGGATGCCAATTTTTTGATAATCTGCTTCAGTTTGATTTGGCCCAAAAAAGAGTTGGGTTTAGTTCTTCACTCTTGTTCAAGAGCACCAATTGTGCAAATTTTGATGGAATTTTACCTCCAATAGCAAAGGTTAACACCTTATTTATTTAAATAAATACCATTTAAAAAAATTATATTCTATAGATACCTTTTAATGTTTATAGCAAAATATTTAATTTTGGTTACCTCTTAACCCTAAGCCACTAAATACGCTATTCAGTTACACTATTTTGATACGCTATTCAATAATGAACCAGACTCACACAAACTCTGCTTCACCGGCGTGGAATTAAGCAAATCATCATCACTTAGTAGGTCAAGAATGGCATCCTTGCCTCTTTTGGACTTGGCATTTCTTGAAGAAAAACTAGATTCTAAAAAAGACGACGACATCCTTGTTTTCTGATCGGATTTTAGAAGGACTTTTAGATCCATTATCACCTTTTGAATTTAGACCAGCACTTTTTTCCTCCTCATCACATTCGGCAGCATTTCGGATTAGAACTGTTGGTGTAGCTGACTTTTAAAGTTGATTCACTAGTTTCACGACCCGCATCAACAACTTCTTTTTCTTGCTCATTAGATACATCCTCAATGGACTACCGGCTTCCTGTGAACGGCGAATTCACCGAAAATTAGAGTTTGTTCTTGAACAAAGACGGCGGAGTTTGGGGCTGAGCAACTTGATTTTCTGTTAATATATTTCAATGTATTTTCATGTATTTTATTGTATTCATTGTCTTTTTTTTCATTGTAATTCAATGTATCTCGTTGTATTCCATGTATTTCACTGTATTCACTGTCTTTTTTTCATTGTATTTCAATGTATCCTGCTGTATTCTATGTATTTCATTGTATTCACTGTCTCGCTATATGCCATGAATGTATTCATATGTTTTTTTAATTAATATAATTTATGTATTCAGATGTATTATATAATTTCTCTGAAGATTGCTATGTTTTGGGGGTATTTTTCGGTTGAAAATCTTTTTTATAACTAAAAATACAAAATTTGTGTGTTATAATTGAGTTTGTTGAGTTATATTAGGAGTCTTTTATGTTAGTTGATTCACTTTCCGTTTTAAAAACAGTGTAATCCCCTATTTCACGCCGTGAATACAGTCGAATACAATAATATGTCCAGCTGTAATCCCATGTTTCACTCCATAAATACAGTCGAATACACTCGAATACAACAACTGATTAGCTGGACTTCCCTAATTCACGCCTATTTTTGCTACTGTATTCATGAATACAATAACTTCAATACATCAAATACATCGTATAACCACAGAAAAGGTATCTATAATCCGTAATATAACAAATGATATCTATAGATGACTAATTACTATTAAAAAATAAGCTTTATAAAAATTTCTCAATTTTGATTTCGCTAGCAGGAGCTAGTTATGTCTATCTACATTTTCCCAATTTGGTTTTTTCAATGATTGTTTGGATTGGAGGGTACAAATATTTGCTAAAACTTTACATCTAAAATTATGGCCAATCAGAATAATGTTCAGATTATTAAGAAAGTCATCTGTTCACCAACTAAGTTGTGTGAGCATGAATTCTATGTTAACATGGAATGCATGTTTCTCTTTCGTATTGTATCTTTCTCCTTACATCGGTTAACCTCGCGAGCTGGTTAGATGCATGAGGCAAAGAGCTGGCACTACCCCATTTGATTCATCTAGCCCTTTTTGGTGTGTTTTAACCCTATAGTTTCTTATATTCTATATGTACAATATCAACTAGCCTTCAATTCCAAACTACTTTAATTGCCTTCTTGGCCAAGCTTCTCCAAAGTCAAAAGTACTTTTTTTATAAAGTTATAGTGTTTGGTAAGAGAAAAAAGTGTTCTTGAGTAGAAGCAGAAGCAACAAAAAAATAGTAACTTCTCCCCAGAAAAACTTCTTTGAAAAGCACTTTTGAGAAAAATATACTTAAAAGTACTTTTAAAAGAACTTGGCCAAACACTAAGTAGGCGTTTGTACATAAGAATTGTAAAATTCCAAAAAAATGGTGAAAAGTTTTTTCAAGTGAAAATGGTATTTGAAATTTAGAGTTGTGTTTGGACATAAATTTCAGTTTGGGTTGTTTTCGAAGTTTTGTGAGTGAATTTTGAAAAATAAACTTTTACAGTTTTTCAAATTTTTGAAAATTTCCAAAATGCATCTTCAAGTGAAAATTGAAAATTTTATAAACAAACGCTGATTTCAAAAAAAGTGAAATTTTTTTGGAAAAATCTTCTATCAAATTTTATGTCCAAACGGGCACTAAATGCTACTCAGAAATGCTTTTCAAATTAATTAGCCAAACACAAATTGTTTATCACCAAAAGTAGTTTTGAGAAAACGCTTCTGAGAAAAACACTTCTCAAAATAAGCTGATTTTAGAAACTTGGCCAACATGCTATAAGTCAACTATAGGAATCCTCTGTATCCGAGAGGATATATCATTTGACTATTTTCATGCCGATCAACAACTGATCACAAATCTTCTTTTTTGATCAAACATGGGAGTGGTTGTGCAAATGCATACATACTGACAGTTACATTGAGAACTCAAAAAGAAAGAGAAAGTAGTAAATAAAAGTGAGATTATGATAATCAAACTCAACCGGCCCAAAGAAGGCTTGCTAACTGAATCTAGTGCATGATAGTAAAACAAGTCAAAAATGCAAGGGGGGTACCTGCAGAATTCCAAAACTTCTATATCTGTACTCACCATATACTCAGACCAAAAATTGTAGAAAGTTGTAGATCCTCTGATAATCTAATCGGCAATGTTACAACAACAGTCGCCGAGGGCTCATCTAGCAAAAGTTCAAACCCCCTTCTATTATCATTTCAGCAGCAATGCCCATAGCACCGACACCACTAGCTTCCAAAAGGGCCAAAGCTAACACTTCCTCGTTCAGTCGTTTCAATCCTTTGCTCAGCCTCTTTAAAACATCAACATCCACCTCCAAAAGCCAGCTTGGTGTGCATCCGACCATTAAGCCTATGAATCCTGAAACGTATGCTCTCCATGTAGCCTTGTTACAACCAAGTGATATTTTCCCATCTAGTGCACTCGCAAGAAACTCCAAGTGTGCTCCAAGAATACTTGGCCGCCATTTAGATGCGGGTGACAATGAATCCACACCCCAAGCAAATGTTCCGGACAGAAGTGCAAAGTAAGCAAGGGCATAACCCCTTAGCCTTGAGACCATTCCCTCTGAGACCCCACCGTTGGGCTCTGATCTATGTGCTGATATAAACCAAGATGGCAATGTTTCTTTTAGCAAAGCCTGGACCAAACTTAAACCACCTGTAATCCAAACTAGTGAAGCACCCAATGAAGCTGCAAGCTTGACACGGGTCATTGCTGAAGCAAGAGAGACCTGACAAAATGCAGGGAATCCACTTTCCATGTTATGACAAGAGAGAGAACTCATCGGATTTCTGGTTTTCTTGAGTTTCTCCAATTCCTCAGCGGGGAATCCACCATCCGCAATAATTCTGACAAAATACATCAGAAGGGTGACGACCTCTTCTGCCATAAACATGACATTTCTGACAACTCTATGAACACGCAAGTACAGTATACCAGGGGCAACGGGAGAAATACCACCAGAAAAGTGCGAGCCAAACCCATGACCAAGAAGTGAACCGACACCACCATTGCTTTCTATAGAAGATGTACCTAGACCTAGTGTAGCTGTAAAGCAGACCCGAAGCAATTGACCTACGGCATCACTGCTGTGGTGGAACACGGTCCGGGATGCAGAGAAAACAAGAAAGTCACTCCAACGTCTAACCTTTTGCGCCCATAGGGCAGCTATAACAGGCATACATGGCCAAGGACAACTTGTAGCCAGGTTACTCAATGCTGTGCCCACCAAGTTCAGAAAGCGGTCAGTACCTCGTTCAAGCTTATATGTAATGGTGAGGCTTGCAAGGACTGCCAGGGGCAAAGGAAGAATAGCTGGAGAATTTCCACCTACAAAGCACATAGCATTAGCTAAACAATGGAAACAAATGAATGAGTAGTTAAATTCCCTGCACCTAATTACTCCTATGCACAGATGTGTTAGATACAGAGGTAGAGCCAGGATATAAAGTTTATGGGTTCTGAACTAGCCATCGAACCCATAGCCCACAATTAAATAGTTATACATCTTTAATGGATTTTTAACACATACAGGGTCTAAACAAAAGCTACTGGGTTCGAACCCGTAACTCATACGGTAGCTCCGCCCCTGATTAGATAGATATGGTAGTCTAGGTCTGCCACATAGCAAAGTTAGAATTGATAAACCCTAGTCAGCTATTTAGTCAGAAAATATAATTCGATATTTCAACAAAGGAGATTAGGGATCTAATCCCCCAAAACCATACTTTAACGTCACGACAAAAGGAATGGAAAAAGAAGGGTGGGGGTAGATTCACGTTCATTCCGCCACTGTATGATTCCTCTCCATTCCATTAAGAAATTCACACGGGGCGATTAACTTGTCACAACGGTAACCAGACCCATAGGTTAGAAGAAAGAGAAGAGGGGAAGTACGTTTCTAACGCCACAGTTCCTCTCGTCTTATAAGAAACAGGTGTCAGATGAAATCAAACGAGTACACACCTACAGAGAGACTTGGTACATCTACACCAGTAGCAGCTAGGATTTTCTTAATCTGTTGTTCCACTGTTGCTAAATTTGCAGCTGGACTTGGCCAATCAGTTCCATTCATAAAAGCAGGCTTCCAAAGACCCCGTGTCACTTCAGCTGAAAAGTAACTTGCAATTGTTGCCAAAGACGCAGGAAGAAAGTCAGCTAGATCCTTAAGACCTGAGATGGAGAAAATGCAGCGTTCAATATACTAAGAAATAGAACTCATTAACATAGACTTGGCAGCATCATCTACGTGATAAGTTCAAGTTTCTCGTGCGAATTTTCATCTTCTTTCTATCTTTTTTCTCTGAGTTGCGTGTGTGTGTGCATAGTGAATATAAAGGGTCTATCAAGCAGTGGCCGTATGTAGGAAGGAGACACAATATATCTTACATCAAAAGTCCTCTTCTTCTCATTAAAAGGAGGTTAACAACTTCACTCTTTTTCTGTTGTTGTTTTTGTGTGTGTGTGTGGGGTGGGGGG
>NC_031990.1:43322168-43350267 GCF_001879085.1 Nicotiana attenuata
GGGGGGTTGTGTGATATGCCGCATAGCTCTGACAACTGGCTTAAGTGTTTCATCTCTCTCAATGGACAACTGGCTTAGGATCGCTCTTCGAAGCCTAAGTGTAGACATTATATTCAAATGACAATTGCACTCTAATTTTATTAATCTTTATCAAATAGTCTAAACCTGTGGCTAGTTCACGTGGTGACAATCGCCCGTGACCACAGGCTGTCAGAGCAGCATCAAGCACAAATGGAACAGCTTCCAAAATATCCCATGCGGGTAACTTAAGATGAGGAGATATATCTTCGTTGCCAGACCCAGATGAGTTACTACCACTTGAAGTCGTTGGTGTAAGGGACTGACCAGCACTATTTATTTTTCTGAACATGAAGTTCAGCAGTGCTTCAACAATCTGATGAACAGGAGTTCCAGGGACGAGACCTGAGAGAGGTGAAGCAATACATGCTTGATTTTGCCGGTACCAACATTTTAGTTTCGGAAAAGAATCCATAAATATGGGTTCTTCAGGTAATCGACATGGAGTTCTAGACAATTGCTTGCTTTTGCTTTGACCTTTAAGCAAATCTTCAGAGCATGCCAACTGGGAGTTACGAACCAGCAATAGGTATTCAGGAGTTAGATGGGATCCCACAGGAACATCTCTTGTGACATGCTCAAGGGGTGGCTGATCAAACCTCCACAACTTCAGCAGAAGTGTGAACGCATTCGAGAAAACAGCATGTGAATTAACCTTTTCCGACATTAGAGTCCATGATACATTGGGAGCACAAGAACCGAAGGCTTCACAAATTGGCATCAATACACCAGCAAGCTGTGGAACCTGGAGAAATTTTAAGTACACCGTCAGTAACAGAGGAAAGAAGAAGTTTGGTTTCTCCATCTTTATCTTAAGCCCAGCTCTACTCAATATACTTTTCTCAAAACCTATTTTCAACAGATCTTTAGTTCTATAAATTGTTGTTCAGTTAACCTATCTCTATAAAAGTAGTGCAACACTGCAGCTGTATGCTAGCATCTGATTCAAGTCTATGTGATTTTCACCGACATTAACATATAAATGACATCAAACATAATTCAGAACAAGAAAAGTGCAGCGGAAGTTTAACCTACCAATCCATGCAAAGAAAAGATCTGGATACAATCGATAGATGATATACCAATGAGAAGGACATTCAGAACTGGAGCATAGCTTATCAAATGGCTTTCAGTTCCACAATAATCAGAAGGAACACAAGGTGAAAGCAACCTAGTGATGAATAGAACGGTATGTTCCTGCAAGCATGTAGATGAAAATACAGTGTAAATGAGTGTGCAAGACATAGAAATGAAATATACAAGACACCCAGTTTTGAACTTAAGAATGACTTTAGAATACCAGATTTTTTAACAGAGTACCTTCTGAATATATTTTCACCTCAAAGTAAAATCAAATATACTATAGATATAAGGGATTAGTGATGGTGGCTAGGTGAGTGTTCTTCCGCTCCATCTTTGTTACCACCTTTCTTTATTTTAACCCTTTCTGGGGGTTGCTGATCTAAACACAAATGGTAATGCTTCTCAACCTTGTTCACTAATAACATTGTTCACTTATTCATGTTTTTTTTCTCCTCCTTTTTGTTCATCCAGTTAAGGTTGTTCTTTGGGCAATGCTCACAATGTTTGAGGGGAGACTTGACCTAAGGTAATGAAGGCTCTCAAAGAGGGTTTGCTGCTACTATAGTACAAAATACTGGTTTTAATCCCAGAGAGATGGCATGTGTTACCTGTATATTCCAACCACGAGCAAGAGAGGCCCCACAGAGAATAGTAGCAGCAGAAATCTTTTCTTCATCGGAACCATTGACAGCAATCTCATATATTTTCTCTATTTCTGCTAAGCTTCCATCAAATCCATGAGCTTATTAAATTCAGTTTTCATACCACTGGATAAATATCAAGAAAGAGCATCTGATATGTCTGGCTTCAGGAAAGAAAGGGATTTTCAACCGAAGATCAGCTTTTCTTTCTACCAGATAGCACCAGATGTGAATACTTACAATTTGCAGATGTTTCTTAAGCAGAAAATGATATGCCCATTATTTTGAAGTGATAGCCCTTTTCTTATACATCTATAACTATAAACTTCGAATATGACCTTAAAAGCAACCATATTAACCAGTGGCATGGCGTAAAACTACTGCTTAAATCTACTGAGGCTTTCTTTAAAAGAATATGCTCGTTATATCAAGCTATGAACAAATTTCTATATTGTTTAATTCTCTATATGGAGAAAAACTCCTAATATGAACTTAAAAGCAGCCACATTAAGCAGTGGCACTGGGACACCCTACTGCTTGACCAAATAACCTTGGCCGATGATGGCGTGAAGTGAGCAAACTAGAAATACAGAAAAGCTTTCCAATTGTCAACATCTGTCATACCTTGAGGCGGGTGTTGAAACCAATGCACTGACCATTGGAGGAGTTAGGAGAGATCCCTTCATCAGTGATGACCAGCCAAGCAATGGGCCTGAAATGCTACGAGGCACTTGATTGCATTGACCTTTTACGTATCCAGGCCATAAATAAGCAGATGTATCCAAAATGTTTCTAGCAATGCAAGCCTCAACAATAAGGTGCCACAAGTTCCCAGCTACAAATAGTTACAGATGATTAGCATACTTACTAGTTAGGAATAGGCTTTAAATTTGTTAGAGAACTTTTAATTTTATTAATAAATATATATATATATATATATATATATATATATATATATATATAAAAACTAATTTTCCCTATTAATCTTAAATTATTTTGGTATGATGACAATATGAGTTGAGCTTAAAGAAATAAGTGAGGATTCATATCACCGACCCCAACTTTGTTTGGGATTGAGGCGTAGTTGTTGTTGTTGGTGTTGATTAGCATACACTACCACTATAACTACTTATGCATATAAGAGTAAATAAGAGATGCACTATTGATTAATTAGATTTTTCGACCATACAGTCTGAAAACAATCTGCCCCAAAAAAAAAAAAAAGAAAAAAGAATTTACAAAGAGAAACAAATACATGGATGGGGTTGTGGGAAAAAAGAGGAAGCAAACTCTAAAACTTAGTCAAATTGAAAAGAATGCAAGATAGAATCCAAGCAGCAACTGATACAAGGCTGACAAAACACAGACCTCTCTTGAAATCTACTGGACTCACCACAATTGACAGGCATGCCATTCAATTTCATCCCATCAAAGTACTCACTTCCCATACTTAGCCCTGAAAGGAACATCATTGCTTTAACAGCAGCTTGGTTTGCCAACAGAATTGCCGGCAGTGGTGGGGTCAACAAGGCTTCATAATCATGCAGTTGCTGTAAGCTAGAAACCAAGGCCTGACAACGTTTTTCCGTGGACTCTTTTCTTTGATCACTAGAGGTACTATCATTTTCCTCTTCAATGATGTTGGTAATTGCTAGCGGTGTAATAGACAATAATAAGCATAAGAAGGTATCAAGACGAGGTACTGGTCCCTCGCTCGAATCCCTTTCCTAAATTGACCAAAAGCAATTATTTAGTAGTACATTTTCAATATCAAACTGAAGCTATTAAAAAACTGCAGTTTCAATTCTGATAAGCTGTTTTATTTAACCTTCTATACAAAGGAATGTAAATTCTTGGCTGAGAAGGAAACCCCATATTTAGCCCTAAACAAATAAATTAGGTTAGTTTCTAGAACTTTGAAACTTGGAAGCACTTCTCAGCAAAATTGTGTTAGAAAATAAGACCTAGAGCTGAAGATGGAAAATGATAAATGGCTAGGAAGCATAGGTTTTCTATCATCACGTCGACTAGCAGAAAATGCAAGTGATCCAGAAGCCATAACAGCATGAAGAAATTGCCGTGAGCTTGTTTTGCGTTCCCTAGGGAGGACTTCACGGTTTTTAGATATCAATAGCACCAAAGCCTCCAGAGAGATATTCTAAGATTTCTTAAGAGTTGATGAGTTTGACACTAGAAGTTGTAAGTGCTACATGAAAGAATCCCAATGTGTGGGCCTAAAGAAAGAACAAACGCATATTTAGCTACCACTAATATCTATTAGTCTAGCATAGTAACAGTATAACTGCTTATGCATATACTGGTATTTGTTTCATTTAACCTTCTATACAAAGGAATGTAAATTCTTGGCCGAGAAGAAACCCCATATTTAGCCCTTAACAACTTACTCTATTAACAAGCCTTAGGGCTGAAATCCATAATCCAAAAAATGTGTCCTGCCATGTTGTACGGTTAGTTGCCTGCAGAGCCTTCACCAGACCTGCAAAATAACTCCAGTTTAGCAGGTCAGAACAGGGTATACTAAATCACTTAGACGATATTACAGTGTCGACCAGTTAGAGTGTCAGCGGAACTTGTAGCTGCCACTTGAAGTCCATCCATGGTATCTTCTAGAAAGAGATCAATTGGTAGCCAGAGAACTGATGTACTAGCAGCATCACGCCGACTAGCAGAAAATGCAAGTGATCCAGAAGCCATAACAGCATGAAAAAATTGCCGTGAGCTTGTTTTGCATTCCCTAGAGAGGACTCCAAGGTTTTTGGATATCAATAGCACCAAAGCCTCTGGAGAGATATTCTTGGAGTTTCTTAGAGCTGCCGAATTTGACACTAGAAGTTGTAAGTGCTGCATGAAAGAATCCCAATGTGTGGGCCTAAAGAAAGAACAAATGCATATTTAGCTACCACCAATATCTCTTAGTCTAGCATAGCAGCATTTTTTTAAGCACTACTTCTCATTTCATGGCTCAATGAAACTCTGAGAAAAAAAGCATAAGTAAGAAACATGTTGCTATTTGATACAGCGCAAAACTTAATGAAGGAAGCTCTATGATCTTACATGTTCTTGCGTGCCAAGTAAAGAATCATGGATATCAATTTGTCCCCAAAAAGTTCACCAATTATTTCAATAGCCAATACAGTGTTCATTCTACATAATCCTTCACGATGTTCAACTCTTTTCCCAGCAAAGCCATCACGATTGCTGATTTCCATTTCTTGAGTTGCAACTGGCCACCTAGACTTCTTTTCAGCAGTCAGCTCCAGCAATCCTTCATCGTCAAGCGAGGCATCAAGTAACTGCCATACAACCATGAAAACATATCCAACCACATGCTTTCCACTTTCAGATCCCTGAAGTTCAAATATCTGGGAAAGCTGAAGAGTATCATTTATCGACTCCATAATCCTGCAATAGCAGTACCAGACAAGTTAACTCTTCTACTGAAATTCATCCACAAAAATTATACTAGTTCAAAACAACATCAATGCTAATTTGGAATTTGAATCAATAATGAATATTATTAGTTTCAGCTATGTTGCACGGACTCTCCAAAATGCTGCCGCACCTATGTCGGATCCTCCATAAGTAGTGGCTCCAAATATACACTACTTTTCGAGGATCCAACACACAACCGGACACATTTTCGGAGAGTCCGAGCAACATAGGTTTTCAACCACGTGGACATATGTTTACCTCCCAGGAAATATAGGAGGACAAACAATGACCAGAGCATACAATGGAAGATTATGTCAAAGAAATTTTACTTAGATATCATTCTCACAACAGATTGAGGCATAAATTAGAGGACCTCCTTCCGAAAGAAAAATAAAACATATAGAAAACCAGAAAATGAACAAAAAAACCTCTGTTGACAAAAAGAGACTATTGAACAAAGAGTTATGCCAAATTAGTCAATAACATTTCAAAGGAAAAAAAGTGAATACTCTAGGAAACGTCATAGGTTATGCTGTTATAATTTGAAGATTAGTGTCCAAGGGAATGATTACACAGCGAAAGTGAGCCATTTCATCCAAAGTACAACAACAACAACTACCCAGTATAGTCCCACAAGGTGGGGTCTGGGGAGGGTAATACGTACACAGGCCTTACCCCTACCCGAAAGGGCGGAGAGGCTGTTTCCAATCGACCCTCGGCTCAGGAAAAGGAAAAGGAAAAAAAAAAAAAAAAAAAAGAGCATTAGTAACTCCAGCAGAAATCACATAAATAATTATCTAAACATAAACCATAAATAAAATGGCATGCAAATATTTCATCCAAAGTAATTCAAACTAAATCTTTTAACTTATGGGACATAATATAGAACTTGATATGACTGAGATGAACCGTGAAGTCTCAGAACCAAAGAAGGAGTTTACACTACCACGAATGACATAAAATGACAGGCATCACCATGAAGTCTCAGTACCAACGAAGGATTTTACGGGGGCACCTACCACGAATGACATAAAATGACAGGCAATCAAAACACTGATCTTAGCAACAGGTAATATAGTCTAAAGCATCTAGCGAAAGAAAAAAGGATTCTTATGGAATCAAACTAACGAGACAATACAAGAAAACGGCACAAAATAGGAGAACAAGACGTACTTTTGATAATTTGGACCATTAATTTGAGATGGTAATGAAAAGGCATATCTTTTCAGGAGTTCCATATACAGCCTGTATGCCATCGGACAGCTCCTTCGTGTAGGAATTACTCTGTAAAAGAAAAGAAATTATAAAATCAACGCAACAAAAAAGACTCAATCAACTATGGCTCAATCCCGAACTAGTTAGAATCAGCTTATTTGAATCCCCTATATCAATTCCACTCTATTCAAGTCCATTTCAATTCTCCGTCAACCTAATGCAACTCTCTGTCTTTTATTCAATCAGCTATATGAATCCCATGTATCCATTCAGCTTATTTGTTGAAGTTTGTGACTATAACATCTAAAAGCTTAAGTTGTTAGAGAGATCACACTTTTATTTTCTTAATTATGTCTTTTATAGCGTAAGTTGTTACAAGAATCATGCTTTTATTTTCTTTATTTTCTTGATAATCTCTTTTCTTTTCTTAATTACGTCATTTAACACGTTCCTTATCTTCTTACTTGTCTTTTATTTTCTTAAATATGTCATTCAACGTGTCTCTCACGTGCGGGCCTAGGCCAAGCACATGAAAAATTCCTTTCCTTTGGTGAGACTCGAATCTAGGATCTCTGCCAGCTCTGGTACTATATTGAAGCGTGTGACCATCTAATATAAAAGTTCAAACTGTTAGAACGTGCACACTTTTATTTTTTACAATTATGTCTTCAATGTGGCAACATTTCAAACATTTCTTGACAAATGTTCTTTTGCATGGAAGAAGATAGATAAGTGGCTCTTACATGAACCACTACGGACAAGTGTCAGAGCCACCAGTCCTTATTATAACCATCCACTCTTACACCATTAGAAACACATCCAACAATTGTTCTTTGAGACTATCATCATCGTTATTCATTAGCAATCATTATAAAGTTTTCTTCTACAATTGTTTCTTTTCTTTCCGTGTTCAATTTTTCCTATATAAATTCCTAATTCTTCCTTCTTTTATTATACTTTAAAAACTTGTTGGTTTATTATTATTTAATTTTGCTGAAGCATTTGACATTGCTGAAATAGTATCTTAGGAGAGTGCCTAGCTCGACTAAAGCCAATTCATGTATCAACTTATAAATAATGTTGCATCCACCCCCCACCCCCCCAAACCCACTGTTTTTTCCAACATTCAACACATTACGTAAAATAAAAAACACTAAACCAAAATGAAGGAACAAAAAAAAACTGATTGTTCTAATACCATATCAAAATTGTGCAACCATCTAATCTTTTGCTTTTAAAAAAATTATGTCCTCAACATATTCCGTAAAATAAAAAAACACTAAATTTTCAAAAAATGAAGGGGCAAAAAAGGGACCTAGTAATTAAAGGTTTTTTCTTTTATTCAAATAATTTTTTTCCTTTTATAATATTGAAAAAATGGAAAAAAATTACTTTTTTGGATAGTCTATAATAACCAAATAAGATTTAATTGTTAAATGTTATTATACGTGTATAACAACCAATCTCTATAAAAGGCAGAATAATATAGTAGAGAAATTTGACTGTACTATATTAAAATGTGTGACCATCTCATATCTCATCTAAAAAGTTTAAGTTGTTAGAGGGAACACTTTGATTTTTTCTTAATTATGTCTTAAACACATTTCGTAAAAATACAATGACACAAAAATTGCAAAAAATAAAATAAAATGAAGGAGCAAAAAAATGGACCTGGTAGAGAGAAGAGCGAGAACGAACAAAGGAGGTACAATTCTAACCGTCAAAGCTTTCTCTAGAAACTTCCAAGCAATAGGCACGTTATTCGACCAACATATATGATTCACTAAAATTTCGCCGACGGCGACGGACGGCATGGATACGCCGGCGGAGTTGAGACTTGAAGAAAGTTGCATGGCCCATATCAAAGGATCGGTGTTTTTCTCCTGAGCTGATTTCGTTAGCTCCGTTACTGTATCGAAGATAGAGTGTACGGTTTCCGTTTTCATTGCTTAGTCGAAAAAATGGTGTGCTCCGGCGAGTTGCGCCGGCTGTTTTTACGCCGGCGAAAAACAGAATAAGTATGGACTGAACAATGAATATGAGTGGTGTGGTGGGTCTTCTTTTCTCTTTAATATTTATATTTATAGTTATTAATTTCGAGAGTCAAATGACATAATTTTCGAAATACCTTTCAAATATTTTGAATTATTAATTATTATGATGTAATTTTAAATATATAAATTTTATTTCAAAAAATATAAAATTTGGTATCATAGTTTATGGTTAAAATTAAAAAGTTAGACTCTCTGAATACAAATTTATCGCTCAAAACATATTAAAAAATTGTCGTTTAATACATGTCATAAATATTTGTGATTACAAAATCATATCACAAAAAGTAAAATACTCTCTCCGTTCACTTTTACTTGGCATGTATACTAAAAATAGATTTTTATTTTTATTTGTCACTTTACGCTTATCAAGAAAAGACAAAAAAAAATTCCTACTATACCCACAGTATTTATTACTCATTTCAAATTATTTTTTCAAATTCAATAAAATATGCATCAATTAATATAGGTATCATGGTATATTATTCACTTCATTTATTATTTCTTAAATGACGTGAAAAGTCTTATTATTTCTTAAATGACGTAAAAAGTCAAAACGTGCCAAGTAAAATTGAACGGAAAAAATAGTAGAATTGTGTCCGAATTAATAGGATAACTGAGATGTGCCCATATTAATCTGAATACCTCTATTGTTAAAGAAATAATTAATAACAATGATAATTATAAGTCTTTAACATTATAAAGATTTATTATACTATCAATAGAAATCACTTATTATAGTAATTTAGTTAAAGTTTTTATTACATTACTAAGTAATACTTTATTATAGAAATTATATATAATTAATTTAATTCATTTATTCTGTGAATATTTTATACCTTGCTAGTGCATAAAATTTAAACTTTAATTTATAATAGGAGTTTAAGTTTTGCGCACCGATAATATTCACTCAAGTCGAGTATAATTTTAAAAGTAAAATATTTAATATAAATTTTGAAGTCAAATATATGGGTAAGAAATCGGAAAATAGCCACTTTTAATTTGTGCTACTAGAGTTTAGCCCGTATTTAAAAAGTTATTAGTAAGTAGCTATTTTCTTACACGAAAAAAATATTAAAACATGAAAAATTCCAGTAACGACTACTTTTAGTTTTGCATTAGAAGGGGCTAAAAAGGTACTTTAAGTCATATGTGTGAATCTCAACTATGATATACTAGTATAATAATATGAATAGTGAAAATTAATATAGCCAATTTCAACTTAATTTGGATTAACTCACCGAACAAGTAGAGGAAGTGCACCTATAACCACTTTTAAGCCCGTTATTTAAAATATATCCATAATTTACAATGTATTTAAAGATAAGCCAATTCACTCAAATTTCAGGACTAAGTATCTTGAATTTGAAAATTGAGGACTTAGTGTCCTGAATTTTTGAGCTGCTAATTCGAAATTCAGGATTAAGTGTCCTGAATTACTGAACTACTAATTTAAAACTCATGACATAAAATTCGAACTTCTGGACATAATTTTCGAACTTTACGATATGATGTCCTAAAGTTTGAACTTTGAGGTTTAAACTCTAGGACATCGTGTCCTAAAGTTTGAGCGAATTGTCTAATCTTTAAATACATTGTAAACTTCGAATATATTTTTAACAGTATACTTAAAAGTGACTAGATGATGTCATTTCCACCTAAAATTGCCAGTACATTAGTTGGATACAAATGTATGCTTTAGTGGAATTTCGATGGACCTCATAAGTTTTCTTTTTTATAATTAAGTAGTAGCAATAGATTTGATTATCTCATTGCATAATTATCCTATAAAAGTTAATTTAAAATATGTCCAATTTAAGCGTGTGTACTACGCATAACTGTTGACCTTTGATGAATTAAGCCATATGAAATTAGATTATGCAATTACACCTTGACAACTTTTTGAGAGCTCGGATAACATAGTATTAAACGTTAAAAGATAAAAGTGAAGATATTCTTATGATATATATTCTTACTTTTTCAGTGTACCTCCTAATTTCATCACGTAAATAAGAATATCCCTAGTCGGAAGCGCTTTTTTTTTAATGGGCCTTATGTGGCGCGAATTCGAATTGGTCGGACTCTAAAACGAGCACCAAAGTCTGGATGAGAAACCAAAAAAAGTACTAATAGAAAAAAGAATGTGTAATTTAGGTTTTATGATTAATTATAAAAGATTTTAGCACATTCAATGTAATTTAGAGGCCAACATTTCCATTTTTTTAATTATCAGCCAATGCTTAAAATAAATGTCGTCTTTTAAGTATTTAAATATTTTTTATACCGTCATGAATACATTCTAAATCTGCATCAATAGCAAAAATCTATATCAATTTGCATTGAATTTGACCCTCTGCAAAGGATAGAGCAAGTGTGGCTAAGTTTTAGATAAACAAAAGAATTTGACTTTGTTTAGTTAATTAGTTACATGATGATTAAGACAATATCCAATTACACAAGAAAATTGTTGAAAAATTCTAAAATCGCAAATTTATTATTTTATTAGCCACATGTAAAACGGAATTCTTCCCGTCTGATAAATTAGTTCCTCAAAATATTATCCTCGCTAAAAAAACTAAAAAGAAGAACTAACTAGCTAAAGAAAAAGAGATGCTACAAAATATTAAATGAGTGTATCACAGCAAAACGGATGACGTTTCTGTTCAATTATTTGAAAATAGAACAAATATGATCACCAAAAGTTCAACAAACAGTAAATTCTGAACTCATAATTTTAAAATTATAACGAGTCCAGTACTAAAAGAACCTCGTAGAGGATAATTGAACCATCACGTTAATTTACATACTGGATCCACTTTCACCTTATAGAATACTGCACCAGTTCATAGGTTCTTCCCTGATGACATGATCAATAATAACGGGTTGGTACAGCGACGACGACGACGAATCGTAGCTAGAATAAGGAGAAGAGTTGCGGTAGCTCGAACCGTAATAAGGTTGATCAACCAAGGCTCTTCTTGAAGAATAATAAGAGCTTGGCTCACCCAATCCATTGGAATTATGGTAGCCATAAGGTCCATCTATTGCACTATAGCCATTATTATTATTATAGCCATAGCCATTATTATGGTTATGGCCATAGCCATTATTTTGGCCATAGGGACTTCTTTGAGAGAGATTTGGATGTCTCAATTTCACTGATATTAATTCTGCATGTTGTCCTGACCTTGACAATGCCATTAACAATCTGTTTGGATCCACTTCTCCATAAACATTTGCTATTCCTTGTTCTGCATCTATTGTCAATGCATATACTCCTATACAAAGGCAAATTCAAAATCAAGAATGAACAAACTTATTTGAGTAAAAAAGGGCCGCTCGGTGCACTAAGATCCCGCTATGTGCAGGGTCGGGGGAAGGGACGGACCACAAGGGTCTATTGTACGCAGTCTTATCCTGCATTTTTGTAAGAGGCTGCTTCCACGGCTTAAACCCGTGACTTCCTGGTCACATGACAACAACTTTACCAGTTACGCCAAGGCTTCCCTTCAACAAACTTATTTGAGTATGAATAATTTTTTTAAGTTTTTACTTTATATATATAATTCAAGTCAAAAATAGCGGATGTGATCGCACTTGTCATGTGCGTTCGCCTATGTTCTTAATATTCTTTATGAAAATTCAAAACCTCCTTCTTTTAGACAAGAATCAACTCTATTTTCTTAGCGATAACTTATTTACAAAGAGTTTAGATTTTATGCGCTGACATTATAAAAGATTTTTATATAAACTATTCATTTACAAGATAAAAAAAAAGGAACTAATTACCTCGTACAGAGTGCAACACTTCCATCATTTTCATCTTACAGGAATCACAGTTGACATTCACTTTCAAAGTGCAACTCTACAAAAAACACACACAAAAAAAAAAGGCAATTAAACGGAAATGCAAAAATAATATCAATAATAATAAAATCAGTGAAAGCATTAGAACCTTGGAGGTTGTACAATCGGATCATATAATACTAGTGCATGTTTAACCAAACTTTCAGAATTTGCTTATTTTGATAAAATTACTATAAAAAAAAAAAACAGCCAGGTGCATAAAGTATTCTATATTCATGCAAGGTCGGAGGAAAAGCCGTACCCCAAGGGGTGTGATGTAGGCAGCCTACTCTGACATTAGTGGCTAATTTTATAGCTCGAACTTAGTGGTGGAGGTAGGATTTCAGTAAAGGGGTTCAAAAAAGAAAAAAGTTGAAAAAACTAGAAGAAACTGTGGCCAGTGGGAATTGAACCAACAACCTAACAAAGATTTTGAACCCCGTTGACCATTGAGTTATTCTTTAGGGTAAGAGGATTCAAAATATAATATATAGAGGTACAAACCGAATTTTGCCTTATATATGTAGTGTAATTTTCTGGCGAAGAGGGTTCAGGTGAACATCCTTCCGCCCCCTAAATCCGCCGCTGCTCGAACCCGTGATCTATAGGTCAAACAGAGACAACTTACCACGTCTGCAAAGGGCTCCATGGAAATTATTTACTGGTCTCTAGAACAACTGGTAAATAAACAAAAGAGAGATTAGTGAGAACAAAGATATATACATATACTTATATTTAACATATACAAATTCTTTTTGCACAATGATTTTGTTATTGGATTGACAATTAATTCACCATTAAAGAAATATAGGAATCAAGGGAATCTTTGAGTTATTAAAATAAATTAAACTAACCTGTGAATATACTGAAAATGACAATGGAAGAAAGGAAGAAAGAGCAAATACATGATGAAGATGAGTGCTAGGAATTTTAATAATGAGATTATTCGATTCTCAAGATTTTACTCACGCCTAAAAAGGTAATTTAAGATTTGATTTTTTTGGAGATTGTCTCAAAATGGAAACTCATTAATTTGAAGCCTAAAAAAAGAAATCAAATATAATATCAATATATTAAGTAGTATATTACTTCAATGGTAGCAACTTTTACAATAACATGATATCTTATTCTAGATTAACTTTCTATATATATACTGACGATATAAATTTTTTAATACAATTAGATTATTTTAAAAATAATTATATATAGTTAAGAAAAAATAAGACAAAAATAACTTGCTGCAGTAGGTTATATTGTTCTGATAATGTAAAATTTATCTTCCTCATTTTAGTTACAGTTAAGATCTTTTAGAATTGAGTAATTAAGATTGAGAATGTTATTGTTTATTTATTTACACATGGTTCCCATTTATGATGTCTGTTTAATATTTGGAACAAATATTCTAGCAAAGACTCGATGACTTAAAATAAAAAGATTGGAAGAATTACGATATAATAAAAATAAAAAAATACTTTGAATTGTTAATGTTGGAACGATCCGTACATCCAAAAGATAGTCAAAATGAGTTTAACTAATATCCATCGATGGTGCACCTTTTTTGTTTTTACACAATCAGGTAATTTTAAAACCTATTAAAGGTAATTTCAAACATTTTAATTTTTTAAACCGTACTATCAAAAGGATTGGCTGCCAAAGATATATATCCAGTAGTAGATCCTTTAGATTCAACGTCAACCATGCTTCAACCTCGGATCGTTGGTGAGGAACATTACGAAACCGCCCAAAGAGTTAAGCAGACATCACAATGATCCTTGTGAAAAAGAAATGATTTGCTGAGGCGAAAAAAAGATATCAAATTTCTACCAAAATAACTAAAAGTTCCAACTAATAAGAAAATTCAATTGAAATAATTCTAAATTAAAATAAATAAATATTACTACTAGATTTCTAATTGCGATTCTAATGAACCTATTAAGGAGAATAATAATAATAAGAGGTAAGTTGGACTCTAAATTTATTCTAGACCATGTTTACCACAAAAAAAGGGCAGATCTTGAACCACAAAAAATTAGGAATCATACTTCACCATGTGAAAAATACTACTCTAATGATTTCCTCATATCTATTCAAACCTGGTTAAACAGTGGTATCTAGTACTACTGTGGCCACGGTAGGTAGCAAATACTAGGTGAATTAGTCGAGATACGTATAAGTTGGATCGAACACCACAATTATTTATATGGCTAAGAGAGTGTTATCATGAGCAGATGTTAAAAAGGGGCGCCCTACCAAATAGGGCGCCCGTGCAATTTTTACTATATCTTCTAGGTCATCTATTTAAGCTAGAGCCCATAAATCACATCTTTTTTTTGTATTAATAATAATTTATGCTCTTTGCATTTGTTTAATACTCCTTGCTAAGCTTCAAAGGTGTTTATTGCATTTGTTATTTGATTGCATTTGTTATTGGATTGTGCTGTATACTAAACAAAAACTTCAGCTCTAAAGCTGAAATTTTTATTTTATAACTTGAAAACTTCAGCTCTAGAGCTGAAGTTCTTATTTTTTAACTGGAAAACACTTCAGCTCTAGAGCTGAAGTTTCCGGGTTACTAAACAAAAACTTCACCTCTAAAGCTGAAGTATTTTATAACTGGCAAACTTCAGCTCTAGAGCTGAAGTTTCCCGATTACTAAACAAAAACTTATAAAATAAAACTTCAGCTCTATAACCGGCAAACTTCAGCTTCGCGAGTTAAAAAAAAAAAAACTTTACTTCAGGCCCAGCTACTAAAATGCTGAAGTTTTGTGTAATTGCCTTTGCTACTTCAGCCCCGTGTGCTGAAGTTATGTGAAAAAGCGGGTACGCTTGCAATTTTTTTTGCAAAGCGGGCACAGGTTAAAATGTGGCACAAAAAGCGAGTATAGATGCAAATGCCCCGAAGATATAACGAGGTAGACTCATTTGCTGGTATATTCAAATGTCAAGACTTGGATTCTTTTGACACTGACATAAAAATATTTGCATCAAATGAAAACTACATCAGCAATTGTCAAGTCTTGTATTTTCCACAATGAACCAATCAATCTTTCTTTCATCAACCTGTCTAGAGAATAAACAAGAGTGAACCTAAAATCCCACTAAAACATGAATCCTCAGCTTATTACTTTTGAAACAACGCCAGCGCCAACCGTTCTGCCACCCTCCCTCAAAGCAAATCTTTGTCCTGCAAATTGTACACAGATAGCATTGAAACAATCAGAACTGTTCTACAATATTAGATAAAATACTTAAACTGAGTATCATTTCTAAAATATAAATCCACTTATCCAGGAGAACCGGGACACACGTGCCAAATTGAGAAGCAAGTATTCATAAAACTTTCCAAGAGCATGTTAGGACACAAGTCAAACATTTGGTAAGCTACCCAAAAGTATCACATCTGCCCTGCAACATCAGACACTGAACACCTCATTTTATCCTTTTCATATGCAAAGACCAAAGGAACAATATTTGGTTCTACTATCCAAAAGAATATTTCTTGCCTGATCTAGTCACAAGATTCAGCAAAGAAATATCATGATTGGTCCAATCCCTAAGTCTTCAGATAATCTAATTCATCAGCCCCATTGCATTATCTTTCACAGGATTAGGTCCATGATGAGGTACCATGATAACCTAGATTACGAGCAGCAATCCGGGAGCACCAAGCCCGTGACGACCATGAATCCAATTATTTTGTAAAAGATTGATTATCACATCAGTAATGAGACAAAAACAACAGCGAAGGCAAATCCCTTGTACAAGCAACACCATCAGCCACTACAAGTGAGGTGATTTTGAAAAATAAAGGAGATTTTTCTAAAGTTTTTTTATAATGTTTTTATTGTTTATAGGGGAGAGGATTACGATGTGGGGAATCGAACCCCCACCAACAAGGTGAAAGTTCAAGTAGCCAAACAACTGGACTACTAAGATTAACTTTGCAAAATCGAGTTAATTTTGTAAAGTTTATCTTCTGCAAGTAGAATGAATTGTAATTCTACAATGATAATGGACATCAAATATATCATTGTCCATCTTCAAGGGGGTAAAAACAAGTACAATCAGAAAATTCTAGAAGAATATTTGCTTAGAAAACCAAAAGCCTGAAGAATTTATTCACCTGCATCAAGGGGAACCGGAGACATCAGCTCAAAAGTAGCAGTAACATTATCCCCAGGCATAACCATCTTGACATTTTCAGGCAACTCCACTTTGCCGGTGATGTCAGCAGTCCTCATGTAAAACTGAGGCATATAATTTGAGAAGAAAGCAGTGTGTCGACCACCTTCATCCTTTGTAAGTACATATATCTCTGCCTCAAATTTCTTGTATGTTTTCACACTTCCAGGCTTTGCAATCACCTATAAAACAAAAGGTCTATAAATGTTTGCAAAATATGTATGTAAAAGAAAGTCACATTATTTTCTTAACAATTCAGATTCCGACTTCATCACAAATCATATCACGGCTTGAACAATCACCACAAGATTAAATCAAATTTTACTAATCCTATTTTGTCGTTAAGGTGGAAAACTGAACAAGGAATTCTCTTTTTAGGCTGATGATAGAGCGTGCACCTAAATAGCAACATTTCAAAAAGGAACCTGATTCTAAAATGCTTTTAATAAATTTCAAACAATACGGATTCAACATGAATTCTATTACAGTAGGGCTAGTAATAGATGAAAATAATAGCGGAATACAGGTAAGAAGTTCAATAAAGAAAGTCACAGAATTTCAAACGTACCATTCCTCGCATAATGTCGTCTCGTTTCAAGCCACGAAGAAGAAGCCCAACATTATCACCAGCCTAACAAGAATATTAACGAAAGGGAGGAAAAAATGATCAGTTAATGCTGTATGAAACTCTTAGAGAAGTTATAAAGATCAGGTTAGATTTTTACTTGCCCATAATCCAAGCTCTTCTTGAACATTTCAACACCAGTAACTGTAGATTTTAAATTTCCCTATAAAAGAAAAATGATATTACGAGCATTTGTTACAAAGAGCACAATTACATACTTTATCATGTATCAGGTATTTAACAAAGGAATCAGAGCTCTTAAAACTCCAAAAGCCAACTAAGATTGGCTCAAGCACCTTAATCATCAGAACAGTGGATAACCTCAGCCAAAGCTTATGAATAGGGCATGTCTTAAAATCAGATAATTATATAGTACAACTCATCTAATGCATTGCTTGTATTTTTAACAGATAAGGTTGTGTATAATTCTATCCAGTAGCCCATAATGCCAATAAGATAAAGAAAAAGTTATTTGGTTATTAATCAGGTGATGACAGTCATGTTTTTTGTCGTCAATAGTTTCAACCCAAACAGGGAGAACAAGCAGATCCAATCCAGATAACTGGCCCTGGAAATTACAAATTATGAAACAATAATTGCCTCCCCCAATGAAGAATAATAAGCAAAAGGATTACATGTTACCTGCATCAGCCCTAAAATCTCCACATCCTCTCCAACTTTTATGGTTCCTTGTTCAACACGGCCAGTAGCAACAGTTCCACGTCCCTATGAAACATAAAGAGGAAATAATCATAAAATACTAATCAATACCACAGGGTCAAGCGCTGAAGAAGCATTACTTATTTTGGGATTCCAGCAGACTCTTTTTCCTTTTTTTTCCTCAGTTTGCAGCAAAAGGATTTGTTTAATGTTAAAAACATAGAAATAAGATCCATACAAAATTAGAAACTTGAAAGCAAAGTTGAATTTCAAAAGATGTTTCTGAAAAAACTCTTGAACAACACAAAGCTAAAGATCATTTAGTTACCTGAATTGAAAATACATCTTCTATTGGCATTAAGAATGGTTTATCAAGCTGACGCACTGGATCGGGGATATATTCGTCTACAGCCTCCATCAACTTTAGAATAGCCTTTTTTCCAATTTCTTCGTTGGTACTCTGTAATGCAGACAGAGCTGAACCACGAATGATAGGGATTTCATCCCCAGGAAATTTGTAGAAACTAAGAAGCTCTGCGAAACAGGGAAGATCTTGTAAGGAAATTTGGCAAACATGTTATGGCAGTTACCGGCGTGACTCCTTGGCAGTTACCAAGATTTCAAAATGCAATATATTTCACACAAGTGGCAGAAAACCTGGTTACCTCGGAGTTCCATTTCCACAAGTTCCAGCAGTTCCGGATCATCAACAGCATCAACCTTGTTTAGAAAGCACACAAGTGATGGTACACCTACCTGTGAAATGTAGGCACAAAGTAAATTAGAATTACCACATGGAGCTTTCAGTTAATTACTAATCTATCCACAAGATGACACATATCCACCTGGCGTGCAAGCAAAATATGCTCCTTTGTTTGTGGCATGGGTCCATCAGGAGCAGATACGACTAGAATACCACCATCCATTTGGGCAGCTCCAGTAATCATATTCTATGCAAAAAGAAACTATGAGAAAGCAGACAAACGGGAGCTTGTATTAGGGAATAAAAATTATTATCTTGTACTGGAAATCAAATTTTGACACTGACAAGCATAACCTACAATACCTGAAAAAATATTATCTAAAGAGGGAATTCAGACAGATGCATTACTAGCTGACATGCTTTAGCTATCACACACATTGTCCCAGAAATTGTTACTTTTAGCTTCTTAAGAGCCAAATTAATTCCATTTATGCGAACGACTACTTTTTGAGGGATATGGTAAATTCTACCCTCCAAAAAACCCCTCCCCTGGACCCAACAATGGATTTTACTCCTTTTTCCTTTTGGCGACTCGAGCTTGCAATCTTATGGATAACAGTTGAGGATGTCTTCTACTAGACCACCCCTCTCTTGACTAAGGACTAGGTAAGCACCCTTGACGTTTCGAACTGCAAAAGTTTTCAACTAGTAGTGCTTTTGATATACTTCCAAAACCTATAAGTTTATCTTCAAGAGAATCAAAAATCATAGAATGTCATTTAAAAATTGGTCAACATATGTAACATTGTAGGGGAGAGGGCAATAACATATAGTGCTTCTAAAAATAGTCTTTTAGACAATGAAGATCTAAAGATTGTACTTTCTATACTAGTTTTCCACTAACAGATAGAGAAAATGGCCACTTCCAATATGGTAGCAGATGGGATTTATGACTGTTATCTTTCTGCCCACCTTACAACGGAAATCTTGGGGAACCAATTACAGTTATCCTTTCAATGATTGCTGTTATACGACATCACAGTCCGTGAAAGATAAGCTTTCATGGACACAGAATTATTTGCATACAAATAGTTTCTCTTTCAAGCAAAGATAAGCTTGATACTAAGTATTTCCTGGGTTGCTGGTAATAAGCATTCCCCACGTAATAAGCACTTGTTTAATAAGTAACATAAAACACTACGTAATAAGCACTTAAAATCATAAAGTACGATAACTGAGAGTTGTGCATCTCACTTTAACATAATCAGCGTGTCCTGGGCAATCGACATGCGCATAATGTCTTTTAGCCGTCTCATACTCCACATGGGCCTACAATACATCAGTTCCAGTGTCAAAAGAAAAAGAATTAAAAGTGAGAGTGTCAACAAAAATGGCACAACATCCATACCGTAGCGATAGTAATTCCTCTCTTTTTCTCTTCAGGGGCTTTATCAATTTCATCAAAAGCAACAGCCTTAGCCTTTCCTTCTTCTGCTAGGACCTAGAAAAGGGACAGGTTCTTCTCGTGTCACGGATTGATTAGATAACTGAATGAGAAAAGGATAATGTAGCAGACGGAGGGAAGCAAAATAACAAGTACCAAGACTAACCAACCTTACCTTTGTAATTGCGGCAGTCAGAGTAGTCTTTCCATGATCAACATGGCCGATAGTTCCCACATTAACATGAGGTTTTCTGCAGGAACCCAGAAGATGTTATTAGATGAGAACAGAAATTGGCTGGTGTAATTTTCAATTTCTGTTTGGCATAGTCGACTGAGAGCGTATAAGGACAGCAATATGGCTCTAACTAAAGCAGAATAGACATCAGGGATTCATATAGCTGACCACAGCTACTTCAGGGTTGATTCGTAATTTTGCTGATCATTTGGCATTTCTCTTTGATCTTTATATTTCCATCAAAACAGAAAAGAGAAACTCAAAAATCTCCAAATTTCCGGAACAATATATATGAAATCAGTACAAGTCTAGACACGAAAGGAATTTGCATCATTTAAGATGGAATTACAGAAGAAGACTCGCATACATGCATAGAGGAAGAAAGAAGCATACTCGCTCCTGATCAATCAAGGAAAAACCTAAATGGGTTTTTGGTTAATCCAGAGGAAGTTTAATCTTATGTTTGAGTGAAGGTGCCTCTTAATACGGATAAAGAAGCTCTATTGTCAAAATAGAATTGAAGAAGAACTCATAAGCTTATTGGACGAAAAAGCAAAACAGCTATAATGGTATTCTCTTAATCTAGTGAAAGTTTATTTTTACATCCGAGTGAAGGTGGCTCTTAAGATTAGAAGACCAAATTATCACAAGTCCAAGCATGAAAGGGAAATTGCAGCATCAAAATTGGAATTACAGAAGAACTCTGTCCAACATATATGCGTATAGAAAGAGAAGCTAAAACAGCACAATGGGTGTTCAGGCACTCCACTAGGAATTTAGTGACTTAATCTAACATTCTAGCTAAGTTGCTCGGACACGGGTGCGGGTGTCCAACATGGGTTCGGATCTAGAGATCGGATCCTTCGAGATGTGAACTCTAAAATTCGGGAATATGGATCCTAGTATGGATACCGGTGTAGGGATCCGACTAAAAATAATTCAAAAAATACAACAACAACCCAGTAAAATCCCACAGGTGAGGGGTCTAGGAAGGGTAGTGTATACGCAGACCTTACCCCTACCCGATAGGGTAGAGAGGCTGTTTCTGAAATTCAATATATATATATATATATATATATATATATATATAGAAATTTTGTGGAATAATTACGTATCGCTTGTAAAGTGCGGATTTCTTTTTTATTCTCAAGTTGTAGATAAGTAAAGGATTGATTTCGTAGATAAGGTATGCTATTTTCTTCAAATTTACCCTAGTTTTAGTTCTGATTTCGAGCATCAAATTGTATCTCGTCTCGAATTTTTCCGTCCATCGTGGTCAAAGTACCTAAAATTGTTTGACTAGATCCAGTATGGACCCCATACCCACACCCGTACTAGTGTCGTATCAACACGGGTGCGGCACCTAAACTGCCATGTCGGAGCAACTTAGCATTCTAGTAGAGGTTGGGTCTTCACAACAAAATATAAAATCTTAAAAATGTCCAAGCTTAAAGGAATTTTGCATCATTTAAATGGAATTAAAGAAGAATTGTGTCCACCATAGATGCGTACAGGAAGAAAGAAAGGAAAGTCAATACACAATATACACCCACCCTCCCCTATTCACACTAGCCGGAGAGCACTTCATACAAGCCCTTCCTTAATTTAGCCTTTTCCCTTGCTCTTCACATCTCCATGCAACCAGAAAAACTCAAATCGCCACAGTTTCAGGAAAAAGATATCACATCATTACAAGTCCAGGCATGAAGTCAGTTTGCATAACTAAAGTGGAAACTACAAACGAGCGTAATCCAACATATACATACATAAAGAAACAAGCAAGCCTGCTACACGTGTGCTCAGGTACTCTATTCAATAAATCAACTGAGCCTCAACCCAAAATTAGTCAGCGTCGGGCATATGAATCCTCCATATACATCCCATACTAATGGAACTCATTTCATTCTAATACTAGATAATTTTCCTTCTGAGACAAATTAGGTATTCTCACCATACGCCAATCTACAAATCTCTTACAAGTGAAGGTGATCATGATCTCCACCAGGGGTTCAATAAATGCAGGAGCTGCATTTGTATTTAACGTTTCATCGAGTAAAGCTGAGAACAAACAAGACTGATATATGTTTGGTCGATACTCCAATCAATCAATCACAAACGACTTAGTTCTGAACTAAGCAGGTCAAGTATAAATATGTTCTATATACATTTCGCTCTATTCGAACTCATTTGCACCTCAATCCCTGACTAGTCGGGGTCGAGCCTTTCAAGACAACTTAGCGGTTCTCGTGTTTATCCCTACACTAATATACAAGTTCCTAAAGAATAACAATTTCATCATCTTCTTTTTTCCTTAACAAAAGAAAATTTTAATCTTACAACTGAAGGCGGTCATTGATGTCCACTATGGATTCAAAATAATGCTGCATTTGCATTTAATATTTCATATAGTAAGAACTGAGAACAACCAAAACTGATATATTTGTGATCATAATAATCAGTCTATCAACTACGTCTCAATCCTAAACCAGAGGAGGTCAAACATTCATTCCAATACTAAATGTTTGCCTTAAATTAGGGATTCTCACACTTATAAGCTAATATGCACGTTCCTAAACAATAAAATTTAATATTTTTTCCTCAACAAAATTGCTTTATGTGTGATCATACTCCAATGACCCATCAATCAATCAACTATGCTCAACTCAAAGTAATCGGACCAAGTAAATTTATCTTTTATATACATTCCTGCTCTATTAGAACTTCATTTCATTATAACGCTACACAATTTTGCCATTAAAAAGCCAAGTTTTATAAACACGTATCACTACACTAATAGACAAAAATTCTAGATAAATAAAAAGTTTTAAATCTTACGTTCGAGTAAAAGTGGCCATGGATCTCCACCAGTGGTGGTTCAAAAATGCGGGACTCTCATTTGCGTTAAACTGAGTGGGCGCTGATCCTCTACAGCAGGAATTGTAGTAGATTTGAGGTGAAAGTGTAAACAGACGCTTTGAATTTGAGCTTCTGAAAGCTACTGACGTCATTGGAGAAGAAGAACTAAAGCTGAGAAAATGGAGAAAGTGGGAATGTTTAGAGATTTACAGGGTTTAGGGTTTTAGCTTGAAAGAGCAGATAAACGACGACGTTTGAATTAGCTATAATGGGCTTCAGCTTGCAAGCCGGTTTTGGTTAAGGTTGAGCTTAACGAGAGATAGTGGTTTCAAGCTGTAGAAAAGGGGGGGGGGGGGGGGGGGTTGAAATTTTAAATATGCTATTTAAAATATATTCACCATTTATAATATATTTAAAGACTAGTATTAGTACCCGTATAGATGCGCGGACACTAATCATGTCAAATATTTAAGTTATTTGAATTTTATGTAAATAATCTTAAAATTTACACTTTCTCAATAAATATAGATAATCATTCGATATTAACTACATGAAAAAAATTAACCATTTCTTTTATTTTGCTTTTTCGATACCCTTCTTGCCGGTTTCATTGGATCCTAAAAATAGTCAGTGTGATGACCCAAAACGCGTCATCACTCGTTTTGAAAGTAAATTCTGTGTTCCGAGGCCTTAAAACCTCCTTTTTGTTTCACCTCGATTTGCGTGCGCAGTCCGGGCGTGTATCCGGAAAGCCATTATGAGAAAATCTGTGAAGAATGATGAATTTTGCTTTTAAAATGAATTTAGGTTGACTTCGGTTAATATTTTGGGTAAACGGACCCGGACCCGTGATTTGATGGTCCCGGAGGGTCCGTAGGAAAATATGGGACTTGGGCATATACCCGGAATCGAATTCCGAGGTCCCAAGCCCGAGAAACGAATTTTTAAAGAAAATTGTTTTCTGGAATATATATGAGTTTTTGGAAATGAAATATGTTTGAATTTGATGGTATCGGGCCCGTATTTTAGTTCCGGAGCCCGATACAAGTTTGAAATGATAATTTGGTTGAATCTGTAAAATTTGGTAAGGATCGGGATTGGGTTGGTATAAAACAGACTTAAAGTTGAGAAATTGGAATTTTGGGTGTTCTTGGATGATTTCATGAATTTGGGGTTCAATTCATAGTTGTTGATGTTATTTTGATGATTTGATTACACGAGCAAGTCTGTATAATATTTTTAGGTTGGTGTGCATGTTTGGTTTGGAGCCCCAAGGCTCTGGTGAGTTTTGGATAAGCCACAGAGTGAAATTTGCACTTAGGAAGTTGCTGGTATGTTGCAGGTCTGCAGGCTTCGCATTTTGCGAACCCTGGCTCGCAAATGCGAATAAAACATCGCAAATGCGAAAGAAGGCCTGGGCAGGCCTGATCGCAAATGCGATCATTTGGTCGCAAATGCAGAGGACCCTAGTCGCAAAAGCGACGTCTGCCTCGCAAATGAGAACCCCTCAAAAATATGGGGTGGTCGCAAATGCGAAGAGAACAGTCTTCTGAAGGGTTCGCAATTGCGAACCCTGGTTGCAATTGCGACATCTGCGACCTGCAAATTCGTAAATTAGCCGAAAATCTTTCATTTTTCAAACACTTTCAAAACTAAACACCTTTGGGCGATTTTTCAAAGAAAAGTACTCTTCCAAATCGATTGTAAGTCATTTCTAACTCGTTTTTATTAATCTTTAACATCTTCTCATGATTTCAACTCAAAATCAAAGGTTTTCATGGGGAAAATTGGGTGTTTTGGGTAGAACTTAAATTTTTCAAATTTTGGGGATTTGGACCTCGATTTGAGGTCCGATTTCAAAATAAATTATATATTTGAGTTCGTGGGTGAATGGGTAATCGGGTTTTCAGGTTTTGGTTCGAACCTCGAGTTTTGACCATGTGGGCCCGGGGGTCGATTTTTGACTTTTTGGGAAAAACTCTAGAAAATCTATTTTCATGCATTAGAATTGATTCATTTAGCATTTATTGATATAGTTAAGTAACTTGTGGCTAGATATGAGCGAATTGATGGTGGAATCAAGAGGTAATGCGGTAGTTAAGGCTTGAATTGTGTTCGTGGCATCGAGGTAAGTGTTTGGTCTAACCTTAGCTTGAGGGATTAGGAGTTGTGTCTTATTTGCTATGTGTTAACTGTGGAGTACGACGTATAGGCATGGTGACGTGTATCTATACGTCAGTGTCAAGCATGCCCGTGAGTCTTGTTTTGTTATTGTTGTGACTCCGTCATGGTTTATTCATGCTTAATATGATGATTATCATTATTGTTCCCTTGCCGGAATGTTGTGGTTATATTATTGTTCCCTTGTCGGGATGTTGTTGTTATATTATTGTTCCCTTGCCGGGATGTTGTTGTTATATTATTGTTCCCTTGCCGGGTTGTTGTTGTTGTTGTTGTATTATTGTTCCCTTGCCGGGATGTTGTCGTTGTATTATTGTTCCCTTGCCGGGATGTTGTTGTTATATTATTGTTCCCTTGCCGGGATGTTGTTGTTGTATTATTATTCCCTTGCCGGGATGTTGTTGTTATATTATTGTTCCCTCGCCGGGATTCTTTTATGATTGGTGTTGATATATGAAATGGGAGCGGTTGCACGCCTGCAACGGTACTATATGAAATGGGAGCGGGTTGCACGCTTGCAACGGTACTATATGAAATGGGAGCGGGTTGCACGCCTGCAACGGTACTATATGAAATGGGAGCGGGTTGCACGCCTGCAACGGTACTATATGATTTGGGATCGGGTTGCACGCCTGCAACGGTATCACATGTCTACTTGTCTTTGATTTCCTGATTTTATTGATAACTGAGTTATAGTTTCTCTACATTCAACTGTTGGTTTTTCTGTTGATACTTGTTGTTCCCCGCAGCATGATTCCCCCTTCCTATCTTTAATCGTAAAGTTTTGCCTTTATTTTTCGCTGTATATGATTTAACTGCACAGGTTTATTTGGTAGTCTGGTCCTAGCCTCGTCACTACTTCGCCGAGGTTAGGCTAGGCACTTACCAACACATGGGGTCGGCTGTGCTGATACTACACTTTACACTCTTTTGTGCAGATCGTGGTACTGGAGCATACGGACCTTAGCTTTGGGTTGCTGCCTTCAGTCCATTTGGAGACCCGAGGTAGTCCTGCAGGCGTCCGCAGGCCTTGGCGTCTCCTTCTATCCCTTCATTCTGTTTCTTTTATGTATTTCAGAGACAACATTGTATTTATCTTTCGAACCCTTATTTGTAGTACTCCTAGACAGTTTGTGAAATTGTGACACCAGTTCTGGTAGTCTATGTTTGAGGAACTGTGTTGATAACATTTAAATGGTTATAATTTGTTCTTCCGCATATTTAATTTTGCTGATTATATAATGTTGATTCATAATTGTTAAAGGAATAAAAATGGGAAAAGGGTAAATAGTTGAAATAATTGGCTTGCCTAGCTTTCACTAGTAGGCGCCATCATGACTCCCGGGGGTGGGAAATTCGGATCGTGACAAGTTGGTATCAGAGCTCTAGGTTACTTGGGTCTCACAATTCACGGACAAGCTTAGTAGAGTCTGAGGGATCGGTATGGAGACGTCTGTATTTATCCCCAGAGGCTACAGAGTTAGGAAAAGCTTCACATCTATTCTTTCCTATCGTGCGATTTTGTTCTCTCAATGCTAAATTGAACCCTCTACTCTTGTTCTTTCACGGATGGCGAGGTCACGTACCGCTTCTTCAGCCGAGCAGCAGCACAGACCAGTGATGGATCAACTAAATCTTCGGAGGCTTTGTGGAGGTTGGATAGGTTCTACCAAGCTCTTCACTACTACTTATGGCGGTACATCTTGTGAGAATCCCCAGGATTATTTGGACAGTTGTCATGAGGTTCTCAGGAACATGGGGATAGTGGAGACCAACGGGGTCGACTTTGCTGCTTTTCGACTGTCTGGATCCTCCAAGACTTGGTGGAGAGATTATTGCTTGGCTAGGCCAGCTGGGTCACCAGCTCTAACTTGGGATCAGTTTTCTCAGCTATTCTTGGAGAAGTTTCTTCCTATCACTTAGAGGGAGAACTATCAGAGGCAGTTTGAGCATCTCCAGCAGGGTTCTATGACTGTTACACAGTACAAGACCAGATTTATTGACTTGGCCCGTTATGCTCTTCTTATACTTCCCACTGAGAGAGAGAGAGAGAGGAAGTTCATTGAGGGACTCATTCGACTTCAGATGGCCAAGGAGACGGGGAGCGAGATTTCCTTTCAGGATGCGGCTAATGTGGCTAGGAAGGTTGAGATGGTTTTATCACAGGGGGGTGGTCAGGGGTCTGACAAGAGGCCTCGTCATTTGGGCAGGTTCAGTGGTGCCTCATCTGGAGGCAGAGATTCTTTTGGTAGAGGCCATCCTCCTAGGCCTTTTCAGTCAGCACTCCAGGCTTCTTACGGTGCTCCATGTGGCCGTGGTTCTCACATGCAGTATTCTGATCAGTAGTCCTATAGTGCATCGCCAGCTCCTATCATTGCACCCCCGCTTTATAGTTTTCAGGGTCGTCAGCCCCAGCAGCCGAGGGCTTGTTTTACTTGTGGTGACATGAGGCATATTGCTAGATTTTGCCCTCGAGCACCGAGCAGTTCTCAGCACCAGGGTTCCCGTGCCATAGTTCAGGCACCGAGTGTTCCACCGCCCACTCAGCCAGCTAGAGGCGGAGGTAGTGGTGCTAGAGGTGGAGGTAGAGGTATTAGAGGTGGAGGTCAGGCCGCTAAAGGTGGATGCCAGCCAGCAAGAGGTCGTCCCAGAGATATGATTCAGAGTGGTGGGGCCCAGCCCCGATGTTATGCTCTTCCAGCCAGGCCTGAGGCTGAGGCTTCCGATGTAGTCATCACATGTACTGTTCTGGTTTGTAGTAGGGATGCTTCAGTGCTATTTGATCCAGGGTCTACATACTCCTATGTGTCATCTTATTTTGCACCGTATTTGATCATGCCTAGT
>NC_031990.1:43350292-43389103 GCF_001879085.1 Nicotiana attenuata
CCTTTCACATAATCTAATGATTCAAAACTAATATTTTTCAACGAAAAAAATATTATACCCTTGCAATATTGGCTTGACTACAGCTAAATGAAGGGGTTTCAGCTTATATCCTTCAATTCCTTGAATGTGCTAAATTGAAATTAATGATAGCAATTGTATAGACAAAGTTTTGTTATTTGTTTGATGTCCATTTATGCAAATTGACTCTTCAAACAAATATTCTTCACGAAGAAAAAAGAAACAACTTTTTTTTTTATTTTTAATATTGACTGATTTTTGATGTTTCTTTCTCCAGCATGTATGTTTACTTTATTATATATGTAAGTAAACTTTTATTTGGTTTTGTAGACTCTTTTTTGTTATTTTTATAAACGTAGTTGTGTACCCTATATATTACATTTATTTTAAAAGAATTTTAATTTATTCAAATCTAGCTACAGTGTTTCAAAGAAATATACTTATAGAATTTTAAATGTGAAAGAGTTTTATAGTTATATGGAGTAATTTTTTTTTTTTTTGCTAGAGGCGAAGTAGTATTTAAATAATTAGAAAAAATAACAAAAGTTCCTAACATGATTTCATATGATCATTTTAACCGAATTAAGTATGATAACATGATAAAAAAAGATAAATTTTATTTTTAATTTAAATTCGAATTTTAGAACTTTATCTATAAATTCAAAATTATCTTTCAATTCAAATTCCGTTTATATTATATTATATTATATTATATTATATTATATTATATTATATTATATTGGTATTTAACTAAAATAGTCAAATATAGAATAAAAATACATATACTTTTGACATTTATTAATTTGCCACTTGGCTTAACCATAATGTCAATTATAAATGGTAACTTTCTTGCTTTAATATATATATAGATATAGATATAGATTAATCAATTCGCTCAAACTCAGGCTTGAAGTTTTAAACCTCAAGGTTCAAATTTCGAGACATCGTGTCATAAGTTAGAAAATTGTGTCCAAAAATCCGAATTTTATACCCTAAATTTTAAATTAGCAACCTAAAACATTTAGTCTTGAATTTCAAATGCTCAAAAATTTAGGACACTAAATCCTGAATTTCAAATAATCAATTCACAAGTTCAAGATACAAAAAATTCAAGATGCTTTTAGTCTTGAAGTTTCGGTGAGTTGGCTAACCTTTAACTACATTTTAAATTGTGGATATATTTTAAATGGCAGGCTAAAAAGTGACTACTGGTGCACTTTGCTCGAGAAAATCATATGTTTTTCTCTTTAATGGGCTTTACACGGATAAAATGCAGATTTGTTGGGGCCTTAATGTTGGTACCGACTTTTTTATGCGGGTGAAGTGCAACAATAGCCACTTTTAAGCCTGTTATTAAAAATATATCCATAATTTATAATATATTTAAAGATTAGTCAATGCACCCGAATTTCAAGATTAAATATCTTGAATTTGGAAATTTAGGACTTAGTGTGCTAAATTTTTGAGCTGCTAATTTTAATTTTAGGACTAAGTATCCTGAATTTTTTAACTACTAATTTAAAATTCAGGATATAATATTCGAACTTCTCGACACAATTTTCGAACTTTAGGATACAATATCATGAAGTTTGAATTTTGAGGTTCGAAACTCTAGGACACCGTGTGTTGAATCTTGAGCGAAATTAGATTATCTTTAAATACATTGTAAAGTGTGGATATATTTTAAACAATATCAATAAAAGTGACTATCTAGTGTCATTTCCACTTTTATTGATGGTGTTGTTTGGGCCAGCTTTTATGAACTTTGACTATTTTATTGGATACCTATCATCTCTCACCGAAGTAAGTATCGAGTTATTTACTAAGTGGCCTACATACAATTACTAATAGATAGCTATTCATATCGAGTAAGATCTTAATTTTTGGAGATGAAAACATCTGAAGCAATAACTGGTGGTAAAATGCACCGTGCCACGGCAACAATGTGTGGCCAATAGGTGCAGTTTGTATAGATAAGATGTTCAATAGATCAAGCTCTTAGATAAAATGTCTAAATTTTGATTTCTTTTGATAAGTTTAAGATATTGTTTGTATATTCTACCTAAAAAAAAACCAAGGAACGTGCAATCGACCATGAATATTCTACAACAAAACGTACACACAAAACGAAAAAAATATAGTTTTTTGGGGGAAAATGATTAGGCGTGGAGTGTCATGTGTGAGGTCAGGTGATCATTAACTATTTAGGCAGAAAGTGTTAAAAAGTCGTTGAAGATGCAAGAGCCCTTTTCCCCTTATACATTATTCTATCTTTTTTTGCTGTTGTTGTTCGGCTCGATTCAATCTTCTTTTCGTCCTGAATAGTAATTATAGGGGTAACAGTAGCGAATAAAATGAATAACCTCGATTTGACTAGGATCTTACCCCCTCCTTCTCTACCCTCTACTTGGGAATGATTTAGAGAGAAAGATCCTGATGCATAAGAATAGGGAAGATATTTTAGAAGGTCATAGGCTGTGTTACACATATTGCTTCATGGGTGCATTTTCCCCATTTCTCTGCAAAATACTAACATTTAGCAGAGGACAGAAGTTTAGAACTATCACAAGTTCAGAACTCATGTACTACCACCTTACTAGCATAGATGTGACATAAGTCGAACATTAAATGCATTAAGTTTAGCTTAAACCACTAGTCATATAGCATATAATTAGGGGCAGAGCTAGTACGGATTCAGACGAATTAAATAGTTTTTGCTTAAATCCTATATTTGTATTAGAAAATTGATTCAATATATAAATATTTAAGTACACACCTTTTTTTCATGGGTAATCTTTTACACACCCAACCTCTTAAAAGTGTGTCGAAAATACACATTTTCTATTACGTGTCACTCGCTTGTTTTTCACACATAAGAGGCGAGTGGACAATTAAAATTCTGTGTCTAAAGGATCATTTTGACAGCACTTGTCCAGCCTTCACATATTTTCATTTTTCTAAATCCTTTTCTTCATTTTTTAGAATAAAAAATCCACCATTCTTTTTCATCTTTTTCCATTACTGCACCATCGCCTTCTTCTATCACCACATCACCAAATATTTTTGCCAAGATTTAAAGGAGGATAAAAAGAAATCAGAGTTTCATATTCAACATAGGAATCGTTGAATGACGGTGTCACGGTTGAGCTACCTGGGTGGCCAAATTCTGATGGGAAAATTAGTGAAGTTCTTCATATGTGTTTCGTGAGAACTTGTGGGTTTTTTATTGGGTTTGTGGAGTTTCTTCCATTTCAGCCATTGATGGGTCGAGAATTTCGGGTTCTTGGGGTTCTTTTTTGTTCTTACTGTTGCTGGTGTAAGCAATTTTGGTACCTAAACTATATAATCGGTTGGTCAACTCACTTTGGGTGTTTGGGGGGGGGGGGGGGGCAGCCATGGTGGTACAGCTTGACAAAGGTGGATCCAGGATTTTAGGTTTATGGGTTCCTACAAAAATCTCGAGTTAATATACAAAACTAACTAGATAAACGAACCGGGTTCCAAGCTAAATATTCTTTAACATTTAATGGATTTTTCAATACAAATACAGGTACTAGACAAAAGCTACTGGGTTCACGGGAACCCGTAGCTATTGAACTGAATCCGCCCCTGCAACTTGGGGGAAGATGAAGAAGATGGATATATTTGTAAATTCATGGTTTTTTATGTCAATAACACGTGTCACGTTACTATTGGTGCGTGAATACACTTGGGGACGTTTGGTAGGATGCATTAGATAAAATAATGCATGCATTAGCTTTGTTATTAATCATACCTTGTTTGGTAGACATTTTGAACCTATGCATTTGTTATGCAAGCATTAGTTATACATCATATTTGGTATTATCCTATGCATAACTAATTCATAGAAAATCATGGTATTAGCAATGCAATTGGTTTAATGCATGCATTAGCTTAGTTAAATGTCACGCCCCGAACCTGGGCCTGGATATAAGACGGCACCCGGTGCCTGCCTACATGCGACCGAGCGAACCAAATGGCTGGCTGAATCAACATGTGATATCATAACATACTCAATGCGGAAGATAAACTAACACATGCTGATATGCTGAAAGTCTAGATAATATAAATCGAAGTGCGAAAATACTAATACAATTCTGAAATATATTTGTAGCCAACTTGGCTTAATATGAGAAGTCTGCGACTCTGTCTAGCTGTTACTCTAGTCTTTGAAGCCTCTAATGAAATACTGAAAACACTGACCGTCTGAAAATACTGAAGACTATAAGGTAATGATAATGCCCGGAAGAACTGGGGATCACCAAGTAGCTGGTACGAGAATCTTAGCGCTCTGAATCATCAACCTGTAAATCATTACTTGCATCGTAAGATGCATGCCCCAGGCAAAAGGGACTTCAGTACATTTGATTGCACTAGTATGTAAAGCAACTGAAAGAAAGAATTATAAATGCTGAAACTGAAACTAAGTTGATAACTGAGAGTTGATAATTGATAACCGAAATGATAACTGTTGAAACTGAAACTAAAATGATAACTAATAATTGAACTGAACAAAGGAAGTAAGGATATGAATACTCCCTCTTCTGAATGATGAACAACCTGTTTATCTGAATATTAAACTGCGGCCTCAGGCCCAATATATATGTGCACAAACTGCGGCCTCGGGCCTAAGTATACATATACATAACAGCGGCCTCAGGCCCAAAGATGCATAAAGCATAAATATCACGACCCGGATTTCCCACCCTCGGGAGTCGTGATGGCGCCTACTCGTAGAAGCTAGGCCAGCCGCGAATTATAAAAATCACCAACTCTTCTATTTTAACCCTTTTTAACCATTTAAATTAACAGGTAATCAACATTGAAATATTAGCGATAAGTGAAATCAAGTGGAAGACTTAATTTGATAGAATAACTAAAACCAGTACGACACTGCCAACATACGTCTCTACCCGGAATCTGGTGTCACAATATCACGGACGGACTATAATTACTACAACCAACATCTGAAAGAAAATACAATCTGTCTCGAAATCAAATGAAAACAGAGTACATAATAAGATAGAAGAGAACGTCGGGCCTGCGGACGCCTGCAGGACTACCTCGGGATCTCTAGCTGGACTGAAGGCAGCCTCCCCAAGTGCTACTGTCCAACAGCTGCTCCGGGATCTGCACATAGTGCAGAGTGTAGCATCAGCACAACCGACCCCATGTACTGGTAAGTGCCTGGCCTAACCCCGGCGAAGTAGTGACGAGGCTAGGACCAGACTCCAGATAAACCTGTGCAGTTATGTAATATGCAGCGGAAAATAAAACAAAAATAAACAAATAATTATGGGAGGGGGTACATGCTGCGGGGAAAATATCAAGTCCAGCAGTAATTTAAGAGAAATATAAGAGAACAATTTAAGATCTACATCAATCAATAATAACACTGTTGCGGCGCGCAACCCGATCCCTATCATTTAACACTTTTGTGGCGTGCAACCTGATCCAACTATATCATTGCTGCGGCGTGCAACCCGATCCATTTATATCACTGTTGCGGCGTGCAACCCGATCCATTTATATCATTTAACACTGTTGTGGCCTGCAACCCGATCCAACTGTATCATTGTTGCGGCGTGCAACCCGATCCATTTATATCACTGGTGCGGCGTGCAACCCGATCCCTTTATATCATTGTTGCGGTGTGCAACCCGATCCAACTGTATCATTGTTGCGGCGTGCAACCCGATCCATTTATATTACTGTTGCGGCATGCAACCCGATCCCTTTATATCATTGTTACGGCGTGTAACCCGATCCCTTTCATTTAACACTATTGCGACGTGCAACCCGATCCAAATATAACAATGTTGCGGCGCACAACCCGATCCAAATATACAATCAACAACAATCATAACAAGAGTCACGGCAAGGGATCAATAAGGAACTACACTATCCCGGCAAGGGAATCGACAATATAAGCAAATACGCCCCGGCAAGGGAGAAACAGCTATAACCAATCTTGTTCCAACATCTAGCTACCTCAGCTAACACCAATACTCAATCATAAGTAATTTCCACGAGAACAATCTATATCTTTGCTCAATACCGAGAATCATCAATTTAAGCATTCGTAGTATTACTTAAGAACACAATAATTCACAATTTAAGACTCACGGTCATGCTTGACACCAACTTATAGATACTCGTTACCATGCATATACGTCGTACTCAACAAGAAGCAAATAGCAAATAGGACACAACTCCTAATCCCTCAAGCTAAGGTTAGACCGAACACTTACCTCGAACTTCCACGGCCAACTCAAACCTCAAACACCGCTTTTTCTTTTGAATTTGGCTCCAAATCATTTGTATCTAGAGATAATCGATTTAATAACATCAATAAACGCTAAACAATCCAATTCCAATGCTTAATTATAGCTTTCCCATCATTCTTCTCAAAAAGTCAAAAATTGACCTCGGGCCCGCTTGGTCAAAACACGAGGTTCGGACCAAAACCCGATCACCCATTCACCCACGAGCCCGAATATATAATTTGTTTTGAAATCCGACCCCAGAACGAGGTCAAATTCCCAAATAATCAAAAAGCCCTAACTCTACCCAAATCCCTAATTTTCTACCCTTAATCTCATATTTTAGGCCTAGAAATCTAGTGGGTGTTGATAAAAATGGAAGAAAACGAGCTTAGGATTACATACCTATGAAGCTATGGTGAAGTTCCTCTTCAAAAATCGCCCAAGAGGTGTGGAGAAGATGAAGTTTATGAAAAATGGTGGAATTCCCGTAATACATTCTGTTTTTGGACTTAAAACTGGGCGGATTTTGGTCTATGCGATCGCGAAGAAAGGAATGCGATCGCATAGGGTAAGGGAGATTGGTCACAGCGATCGCGGTCAAGGCAGTGCGATCGCATAGAAGAAAACGGGTTCCCTTCCCAGACTTGGTTTAATACATTGCGATCGCGGAAGGAACAATGCGATCGCATAGAACAATTTGTGAACTCCCAGAATTTACTCTACGCGATCACGGAAGGACCTATGCGATCGCATAGCACAAAATAGCTGGACACCAGTAACAGCAGAAAACCAGATTTTTGAGTTCTAAAACACCCCGACACCTATCCAAAACTCACCCGAGCCCTCGGGGCTCCAAACATAAATATACACACAACCTCAAAAATATCCTACGGACTTATTCGTGTAACCAAATCACCAAAATAACATCATAAACATCGAATTAAACTTCAAAATCAATGAAATTTCTCAAAACTTCTTTAAACATCAAATTTTGCATTTAAGGTCCTAATCACGTCAAAAGGATCCCGTTTCTTACCAAACTTTATCGACAACACATATAAATCATATTGAACTGGTACCGGGATCCAGAACCATAATACGGGCCCGATACCACAGATTTCACATAGCATTTTACTTTCAAAAACCTTTATATTTTTTCAGAAAACAATTTCTTTTAAAAATTCACCTCTCGGACTTGGGACCTCGGAATTCGATTCCGGGCATACGCCCAAGTACCATATTTTTCCACGGACTCTCCGGGACCGTCAAATCACGGGTCCGGGTCCGTTTACCCAAAATGTTGACCGAAGTCAACTTAAATGCATTTTAAGCCAAAATTTCAATATTTTTCACAGATTTTCACATAATAGCTTTTCGGCTACGTGTCCGGACTGCGTACGCAAATCGAGGTGATGCTGAGAATTAATTTAAAAATAAGTGATGACCTTTTGGGTCATCACAATAAACTGCGGCCTCAGGCCCAAAGATAGGTGTTCATCATTCAGGGATTTAAAATCAGGAACTGAGAATCATACTGCAATACATGATAGTGAAATACTGAATCACACTGAGTTACATGATACTGGAATACTGGATCACACTGAGTTACATAATACTAGAATACTGAATAGGACTAGACCGAGACATGTATTCTTGAACTGATTATGAACAGTGAAACTTCAACTGTTTATGGCATAGTGAGTAATCTATACTAAGACTCGGGGGCATCAAACCCAAGTCCACATTGAATACGCACTGAGTCCACAACGTTCAGGACGAAAGTCATGAACGAGTTATAAAGCTAAAGAATAAAAGTTCTACAACTATTGAAGGAACTAGGCTAAACTATATTTCTGAGGCAATTAGTAACGTCGTAAAATAAACGTAGTGTAGGGAGAATCATTAATGTTCCCAAACGTAGAGAGTTAGACTCACATACCTTAAGTTCCTGCTCTTGAGCGTAATACAACATTCGCCAACCCTTTCAACTTTAATCTATATCAATACAAGTCAAAGGGATTCCATATTAGCTATGATACTCATGTTTTGGTCACTTAAGTATTTTATCAAAGACTTGGTGAGAATAAAGCTTCACAGTCCTTATTAATGGTGTCTCTACGCCCAATAACCCATTCTCTTGCTCCTAGATAAATTTTAAAATCTCAAATGGTTATAATCAACATCATTCTTTATCATCCATAAGGTAAACAACACCCTTAACCAATAATGAACAATCAACACCCCAAACCTATAATTGTTCATGCTTTTCTATCAAACCCATCAACTCATATCTCATGAACTAGAGTCTATAATCATTAATCCAATACTAGAATCAATTAGAGGGTGAAGACATTACCTTTTTGAAGTTCAATCGCCTTGAATTTGAGTTCTAGGGTTCCTTCTCTCAACAATGATGTCCCAATCGAATATCTAATGACATGGAGGGTTTAACCATGTTAATAAGATGTTGGGAAATTGAAATTAACTTAGAATCACCATTAAAACTTACCTTGGGTGGTGGAGGGACCCTTAAGGAGTTAGGTTTTTGATAGTTCCCCTTTCTAGAGCAAGTTTTTATGTTTTGGGGCTATGGGGGACGAAGTAGGGCTTTAAAATGACCCCCCATGTGCACCCCCGCACACCTGTACCGCGCAAAATGGCAGTAACACTGCCACAGGTGAGGGGCCGCGCTCAGGGCACGCATATTGCACACTGTTATGTAAAACGCGCATAACCTTTTGCACAAAGATCCATTTGGGCTCCACAATATGTCATTGGAAAGTTGTTTCAAAGGCCTACAACTTTCATCTTTTGAGTTTTCCCAAATCCTAACACAATTTCAATAACTGCTGCTGGAAGACGGGCCTTTTGTAAACTTAGTCGATTTTGTCGAATCTTATGCACCTCACTATCCATCTTGATTTCGAAACAACTATTTACACCAATAATCATCCCTGTAGGACTTCATATGTCTAAATATCAAATTAATACCAATTTAACATATCCTCACCTAGTCCGAATGTACGGGGCGTTACATTATCTCCCCCTTGGGATCATTCGTCCTCGAATGATTGTCCTGACTGTAACTTCTGCTAACTTCGGACCTTAAACGGTTCTGGTGGAAACATGAACTTTCATTAACACTTGCATACTAAATTGAATGAATACATGATTACTAAATTGTTGAGACACTGAACTAAATGACTACTACGTTGACTGAATATTGGTTTGCCATGGATACGTGAATAATGAACTAACATGGATATATGAATATTGAACTGGCACGAATAATTGAGTAATCTGAGTACTAAGCTTGCACGAATGTCTAAGTATTGGACTGACATGAGTAGTCGAGTATTGTACTGACATGAGTATCTGAGTACTGAACTGACACGGGTAACTAAGTACTGGAAACTTGAATGCTATAGCAGGATACGTGAAATACTGGTTGTACCACCGCAAATTCTGGTGGCAACTCCAACTCATAAGCTAATTGACCGATCCTTCGCAAGAATCTATATGGCCCAATATAGCAGGGACTATGCTTCCCCTTCTTCCCAAATCTCATAACTCCTTTCATAGGTGAAACTTTCAGAAACACCCAATCATCAACTTGAAACTCTAGGTCACTATGCCGCATGTTCGAATAGGACTTTTGGAGACTCCGAGCCGTCTTCAAACGTTCTTGAATCAACTTAGCTTTCTCCATAGTCTGATAGAACAAATTTGGTCCCAACAACTCCTCTTCACCAACTTTCAACCGACCAATTGGTGATCAACACCTTCGCCCATACAGAGTCTCGTGCGGTGCCATCTTGATACTAGAATGGTAGGGTATTATTAGCAAGGTCAGTGAGAGGTATGTGATCATCCCAGTTACTTTTAACATCAAGGACATATCCTCAACTGTTTGAGTAATGCGCTCTGCCTGGCCATCTTTCTGAGAATGAAAAACTTGTGCCAAATCCTTTCTGAAATGGCTTCTGAAAGTTCATTGTAAACTTAGCACCACAATCCGAAATGACAGACCACGGAGTCCCAAGCAATCAGACGATTTCCTGAATGTATAACTTGGTATAATCTTCTACTGAATCTGTAGTCTTTACTGGCAAGAAATGTGCTGACTTGGTAAGTCGATTTACAATCATCCAATCAAATCATTAAAATGAGCAAGATAATCCCGTTATAAATTTCATATTTACCATTTCCACTAAAAATATGTGTATTCAGTGATAAAACACTAGGCTTTCTGCGGCTCGACTTTCACTTGCTGACAATTCGAACAATTGTCCACAAGTCTGCGACGTTCTTTTTCATGTCGTTCAACCAATAAATCTCCTTGTCATGATGCATATTTGGGGAACCTGGATGGAAAGAATACCTGGAATTATGGGCTTCTAACATGATCTTCCCTCTTTAAGTCCATCTATGTCTGGAACACACAATCTGTCTTGGTACCTCAAAGTACCATCATCTCCCCCTTATTCAAAACCCATCGTCATATACTTGTGAATATCCTCTTTCAACTGCAACACGTAGGGATCATCAAATTGTTTCTCCTTCTCTTTGGCTAGTAAGGGGGAACAAGTCCTGTTCTAGACAACAACTCCGTCATCTTCGAAGTCCGAAGTCGAACTCCTATCTTGGCTGGTGAACTTCTTTCACCAGAGTTCTCTTATCTACCTCAATCATGAGTTATACTTCCCACACTTTATCTTCTTAAGCACTTCCTTAAAATACTTATAGAATTGTTGTGAGCTAAGTCTTTGACCAGTATCCTGAAGACTAGAGTCTCGTGCAATGGCACTACCCTCATGACACATAAATAGGCATTATTTTATAGCTTTTCTGCGATCACTTTATCATTAATAACTAAGCTCGGTGATCATTCTACTCACTTTGTGTTTCTTACACATGCTAGACATAATCCATGTGGTAATTATATAATTTACCCTCATTACCGAACTGGTTTTCTTTTTCATATCCCATGCTAACTATTCGGATTTCAAATCTCTGACTGGACTTACTGAAAATTTTCACATCACCCCTTAGACCAAAGGTCTTATACTTATAGATCCTTCTCTTTTTGTTGGGATTCAAATAACTTTCTTTATTTTCTGCAATTCTTTGCACTCTACGTCAATGATGACTCATCTTCCTACTTACTTTTGAGAAATATTTCTTACTAGGAAAACTAAGTTATTCACTTAACGGAAAGCTAATTTATTCACAACTATCATACACAATCTTAATAATTTTAACTCTGCTCACACTGTCAATCCTGGAGAAACCACGTTACGATAATTCCTAAAGGCTATTCTTCTATAGTTTGTGCTCTCACTGCCAGCTGATTTTTTTTCCACTGCCACTGTACTTCGGGTTTAACTTAAAATCTTTGGGTTCTAACACGCGTTCGTTATTTCAAATTGTCACTCACTCACTAGAGTTAACCTGGCTAAGTAAACCAAATTGTACCTCCACTAGCTCTGCTGAAAGTGCTAATTCACCGTATCAACTCAAAACTTACTTATTATTCTTTTACTAAAAACCTGCTAGAATTACGTTTTCTTGTTCTACTTTGGATAACTAAAGTGAGGCATAAGGTTATTTCTAACTTCCCTCACCATCCGGCCCTGTTCTACGGTCGCATACTTATCCTTTTTTTGGACCACGTACATGGATCACACTTAGGGAAAGTTCATCCGTCTTAAACAAAATTGGAATATCTAACCCCAAACTTTCTATACAATACAAAATCATATCATACTATAAACATCCGGGGTAATAGTTTAGTCAGATAACCTAAGGGGGAACTGCCATATCTTTTATCTTACATCAGTAGCTGCTTCTTATAGTAACTTACTAACGTGGTACTTCTAGTTCTGATTTGAATAAATATGAACAATTTAAAATCGTTCCCTGAAACTCACTATTGGCTGCGCTTGGTTCTCATTTCATTCATCATATCTTCTAGTCATTTGCATGAGTTGTACGAAATCACATCTTTGGTAATAACAAACGTTTATGACTCCTAGGTATTTTACCCTTAGGCTCTTTTCTGACCAAAGCTATAGTGACCAATGTTAGGGTATGACATCTGAACTATCATCATCCAACGTGTGGCTCCATTTCCAAGAATTAAATGGAGTTGTTCTAGGAGGTAAAACACATACGAATACACTACCATGCACAAACTTATCCTTCAAAGTATACCATCGTCTGATAATCACTTCCTGCGCCATCCGGTGAGTCTTGGTCTTAATTCGGACCTAAAATATGCGAAGATTTCACTATGATCACTGTTACTTACATTTTCTTTTAGCACCCATAGGCATCATTGTATACTCACCAGTCACCAGAATTTTGATACACTAAAAATTAGATATTTGGTAAATATATAACTGAATACTGGCGTACTGAATAACCATAAACTTGCTAACTGAAAAACTGTATAACTGGTAACTGAGGTAAACTGATAACCATAAGACATGATAATTGCTTTTGTACTTTCTGATAAGGTTATGCTCTAATCTGTACTACTATCCATTGCATCCCGCTTTTAACATCCTCTCAAGTCTCATATTTACCAACTTGTACTCCATAATTATACCCCCAATGGGCAATTATCCTCTCTAGGACCATAGGTTTCTCCTGCGCGTCGCTTGGGCATCCAATACGTTTGGAATTCGATAGGAAGAGAAGGTTAACTATTGCTCTAAGCTTCATGGCACGATCTAGAGTAGAAAGAAATGAGACAATCCTAGATGTCTTGGTAGTTAATCGTTTATATGAGTGGCCGGGACACACATATAAAGGAAACTCCACTAGACACGACTTCATAGACTCCCTAGGACTCTTGAACCTAGTGCTCTGATACCAAGATTTGTCACGTCCCGAACCTAGATATAACACGGCACCCGGTGCCTGACTACATGCGACCGAGTGAACCAACTGGCTGGCTGAATCAACATGTGATATCATAACATACTGAATGCGGAAGATAAACTAACACATGCTGATATACTGAAAGTCTGGACGATACAAAATCGAAGTGCGGAAATACTAATACAATTCTGAAATATATTTGTAGCCAACTTGGCTTAATATGAAAAGCTTGCGACTCTGTCTAGCTGTTACTCTAGTCTATGAAGCCTCTAATGAAACACTGAAAACACTGACTGTCTGAAAATATTGAAGACTGTAAGGTAATGATAATGCCCCGAAGAACTGGGGATCACCAAGTAGCTGGTACGAGAATCCTAACGCTCTGAGTCATCAACCTGTAAATCATTACCTACATAGTGAGATGCAGGCCTCGGGCAAAAGGGACGTCAGTACATTTGAATTGCACTGGTATGTAAAGCAACTGAAGGAAAGAATTATAAATGCTGAAACTGAAATTAAGCTGATAACTGAGAGTTGATAATTGATAACCGAAATGATAACTATTGAAACTGAAACTAAAATGATAACTGATAACTGAAATGATAACTGATAACTGAAATGATAACTGATAATTGAAATGATAACTAAAAGTTGAACTGAACAAAGGAAGTAAGGATATGAATACTCCTTCTTCTGAATGATGAACAACCTGTTTATCTGAATATTAAACTGCGGTCTCAGGCCCAATATATATGTGCACAAACTGCGGCCTCGGGCCCAAGTATACATATACATAACTGCGACCTCAGGCCCAAAGATGCATAAAGCATAAACTGCAGCCTCAGGCCCAAAGATGCATAAAGCATAAATTGCGGCCTCAGACCCAAAGATAGGTGTTCAACATTCAGGGATTTAAAATCAGGAACTGAGAATCATACTACAATACATGATAGTGAAATACTGAATCACACTGAGTTACATGATACTGGAATACTGGATCACACTGAGTTACATAATACTGGAATACTGAATAGGACTAGACTGAGACATGTATTCTTGAACTGATTATGAACACTGAAACTTCAACTGTTTATGGCATACTGAGTAATATATACTAATACTCGAGGGCATCAAACCCAAGTCCACATTGAATACGCGCTGAGCTCACAACGTTCAGAACGAAAGTCATGAACGAGTTATGAAGCTAAAGAATAAAAGTTCTACAACTATTCAAGGAACTAGGCTAAACTATATTTCTGAGGCAATTAGTAACGTCGTAAAAGAAACGTAGTGTAGGGAGAATCATTAACGTTCCCAAACATAGAGAGTTAGACTCACATACCTTAAGTTCCTGCTCTTGAGCGTAATACAACATTCGCCAACCCTTTTAACTTTAATCTATATCAGTACAAGTCAAAGGAATTCCATATTAGCTATGATACTCATGTTTTGGTCACTTAAGCATTTTATCAAAGACTTGGTGAGAATAAAGCTTCATAGTTCTTATTAATGGTGTCTCTACACCCAATAACCCATTCTCTTGCTCCTAGATAAATTCTAAAATCTCAAATGGTTATAATCAACATCATTCTTTATCACCCATAAGGTAAATAACACACTTAACCAATAATCAACAATCAACACCCCAAACCTATAATCGTTCATGCTTTTCTATCAAATCCATCAACTCATATCTCATGAACTAGAGTCTATAATCATTAATCCAATGCTAGAATCAATTAGAGGGTGAGGACATTACCTTTTTGAAGTTCAATCCCCTTGAATTCGAGTTCTAGGGTTCCTTCTCTAAACAATGATGTCCCAATTGAATATCTAATAATATGGAGGGTTTACCCATGTTAATAAGATGTTGGAAAATTGAAATTAACTTAGAATCACCATTAGAATTTACTTTGGGTGGTGGAGGGACCCTTAAGGAGTTAGGTTTTTGAGAGTTCCCCTTTCTAGAGCAAGTGTTTATGTTTTGGGGTTGTGGGGGACGAAGTAGGGCTTTAAAATGACCCCCCATGTGCGCACCCGTGCACCTGTAGGCCTGGCCGCGCAAAATGGCAGTAACACTGCCACAGGTGCGCGGCCGCGATCGGGGCGCGCTCAGGGCGCGTATATTGCATACTGTTATGTAAAACGCGCACAACTTTTTGCACAGAGATCCGTTTGGGCTCCACAATATATCGTTGGAAAGATATTTCAAAGGCCTACAACTTTTATCTTTTGAATTTTCTCAAGTTACTTACACATTTTCACTAACTGCTGCTGGAAGACGGACCTTTTGTAAACTTAGTTGATTTTGTCGAATCTTATGCACCTCACTCTCCATCTTGATTCCGAACCAACTATTTCTACCAATAATCATCCCTCTAGGACTTCATATGTCTAAAATATCAAATTAATACCCATTTAACATATCTCCACCTAGTCCGAATGTACAGGGTGTTACATTAAAGATAAAATTGTCCTTCAAAATTTATTCTTGATTAAAATATGCTAGTTATTATATTAATGCAAGTTTAAAATAATCCAAATAGTGAGAAATAAAATTATATCCCTTGTATATAAATAACTACTTAGCATATTTCCTTTTTTAATAAATAAATATTTAGTTCTATATTACAATATAGGTAGACAAATCAAATAATTTTTTAAAAACTTTTTCATATAAAAACATTTCTCAACATATGTTTCTTTTAAAAAGTTAGAGTGATGGACTGATTTTGAGGGCATTTTTGTAAACAAACAATTCTTTTAGAGATTGTGTAATGCTTTAATACATCAAACCGAACAATGGATAAGAAATATGTCAGCATAACTAATACTAGCATAACTAATACCAGTATTACTAATACACCCTATTCAGCCCCGTGAGAAAATGTGTGTAATAGGGATTTCGGTGCAAGTTTGATGGGTAAATTATGTATTATGAACCCAGTAATTAGATGAATTATGAGTTCGATAGCAAATTTAGTACCCATAAACTTTAAATCTTGATTTCGCCTTTCTCCCGGACGCAACACCAACAGTGTGATTCTTGGCACATCTTGAGACAACCCCCTCGAACCTGATTCCTCTGCTTTTAGGCTGATAATGTTTAGTTATTAGAGCAATAGTTATATGCAGTTTCCACTTTCCTAGGCCAATCAATTCACCCTATATTCTATTATGCATATAGTGTCTTTTCCTTAAAAGGGAAAACATGAGAAAGTCACGAATATGATCCCCTCATAGGCCACTATAGCCAGAATCATGTTCCTAGTCTTGGATAACAAACACATACTTTTCACATTTAGAAGTAATTTAACACTAAATTTTTCATGCCGTCCTTAATGACATAGTTTTACTGATAAAGGCAAATCCAGGATTTGAACCTTATGAGTTATGAATTCTAGGACAAGGCCTCAAGTTATATTTAAATTTTGTTTACCACAGATATATGGTTTCGACCAAAACTATAGGGTTCTGTCGGACCTGATCTGCTCGTGTTTACGGACATGTTATCGCATACCTGTGAGCACACACTTTCAAAGACTTTTCATTTTTTTATTAAACTTCATGCCGGAAATATCTTCCCGCTTCCCATATGATGAAGGAAATTTTACCTCCTATATCAAATGATACATCCTATTTATTATAAACCAAAATTATTTTAAAATATTATTTTCTATAGCTACCTTTTATATTTTATAGCAAAATATGTATTTATGGTATATGTTACCATTGAGGCATGAAATAAGGCATGAAATACGCTATATATGTTTTTCTTCTCTCTTAGACAGGTGGACATACCTATTTTTAAGGAGGTTGCCGCTACTGTATTTATGAATACATGGCGCGAATACATGTGAATACATGCGCTACAGTTGGACTGCCCTGATTTTAGGCGCTTTTTACTGCTGTATTCATGAATACAACAGCGGGAATACATGTGAATACATGCTCGTACAACTGGATTATCATGATTTTAGGCGCTTTTTACTGTTGTATTCATGAATACAACAGCGCGAATACATGTGAATACAGCTGGACTGCCCTGATTTTAGGCGCTTTTTGTTGCTGTATCCATGAATACATGGCGCGAATACACGTGAATACATGCACGTACAGCTGGACTGCCCTGATTTTAGACGCTTTTTACTGTTGTATATACATGTGAATACATGCTCGTACAGCTGGACTGCCCTGATTTTAGACGCTTTTTACTGTTGTATTCATGAATACAATAACGAGAATACATGCACATACAGCTGGACTGCCATGATTTTAGGCGCTTTTTGTTGTTGTATTCATGAATACATGGCGCGAATACATGTGAATACATGCGCGTACAACTGGACTACCCTGATTTTTAGGCGTTTTTTGCTGCTGTATTCATGAATACAGCTACCGAAACAACTGAATAGTAGCTATAAGAAGTCATTATGTATATGATAACTATAGAAAGTTAATAGCACTAACAATAGTGGCTTATGAAAATTCCTGTATAATAAAAAGGAGAGAGTAATTATTTCTTAATGGCATATCCCATGAGGAATATCCAAGGACTAATCATTTCACACGAACATGAGTATCACATGATTAATTAATGTACAAGGAATTGTATTAATCTCCTCTTATTAATATGTTCTCTTCACAACAATCTCTCAACTCACAAATTACTCTTTCCCATTTCTGAAAGCTAACTTCTAGATTTTAATGGCAAAGAACCAAATTACCACCAAAGATTATCAGTATAAAAAGATTTTCAAGGTGGAGAATGCCAAAAAACAGTCTGAAATAGAAGGAAAATCAAATATGGTACTTATAGACTACAATCATACACCAGGAAAAGCTCAGCAAAAGCAGGAACCTAAAGGTATTTTTAGGAAATTAAACTTTATTAATTCATCTGAATATTATTTTGTTCATGTTAAAGGTTCGTTTGATACATTGGATAAGGATAACAATTTCGGAATAAAATTTGAAATTAACTTTATCTCATATTTGGTTTGGGGTATTAGCTAATCCCGAAATAACTTTTAACATTAAAATAATGGGATTAACTATAGCTAATCATCACGATATCCCACCATTGTACCCAAAGGCGGCTCGATGGTGTTGGAGGCCTAAAGACAAGCTGTAATAAGAGGCCTTAAACTTGTTTAATAATTTTAGATATTTTTTTTAAAGTTTATTCTTTTTACTTTTTGAGATCAATTTAATCTTGATAATGTAACCAGCCCATTTACTTTTTGTTGATTATTTTTTCACATGACCGTCAACATAACTCACTATATATCATTGCCGCCCAAAGTAACAATCATGTGCGAATTTGCATTTACAAAGATGATAAACAAATTAACTATAACTTTTTACGATCTAATTAGCTTGAAACGTACCTACAGAGACTTTGAAAAAAATATCTTACAAAATTAGAGTTGTAAATAAAATTTATTCAAGTTGAAATAAAAAGAACTAGAAAATAAGTACAAATTTAATTGCTTTTCACTTTCATCAAAATTTTCTCAACCAACTACAAAAAAAAAAAAAAACCCACATAATAGGTACAATAAATATTTAAATTACAAGAAGAGTAGCTTTTGGGGCCCCTAATTATGTGAGGCCTAAAGCGGCCGCTTAGTGGCCTGGGGTTAAGCCGCCTCTGATTGTACCATATGACCTCAGTGTGTTAGCTTAGGAGATGGTAAGTGAACCGAAATTTTGGCGCAGAGGTAAGAGTTGTCGTCTTGTGAACATGAAGTTACGAGTTCAAGTCGTGAAAATAATCTCTTTGCAGAAAAGCGAGGTAAGGCTACATATAATAGACCCAATATGATCCGACTATTCTTCGAATCTTGTGCATAACGAAAGCTTAATGCACTTCATTGCCCAATATTATTTTTTTGGTCAGGAGATTGTTGTATTAATGTATGATTTTGTAACTTTGTTCATGTACATGGGATTAAAAGAACTGTCTAAAATTAAATAAAAATGCATGTACAGTAGGCTAAATACATGATATAAATCACTGAAAAATACCATGAATTAGTCATTTTGTTCAAGTCAAGTTGTCAAAGAGTCCTTCTTTCCACCTATGTTAATCTCTCCAAAAATATCGTTGCATCCGTATTGAATCCTGAAAAATATACTACTTTATTTTTAGAGGATCAACCTACACCTGACCGTATTTTTGAAGAGTTCGAGCAACGTGGATTTCCACCGCTTCTCTTCTAAAATAAGTTTGTGTATTTGAATGTTGACTTGCTCTTCAAATTTTCTAACAGGTAACAAGTCAAATGGTAGCAGGAATGACAAGTATTTTTCTGGTTATATTGATCGAGTGAAGAACAAAATGAGAACAACAACATCAAGTGTTGGTGTTGACACTGAAATTAGAAAGGCTGCAACAAGAAGAGATAGTTTTAATGATAGAATTTCTCATTATATAAATCGTGCCAAGCTCAAGATTAGAACTACAACAATTGTTGGACGTGGTGACCAAGGCGTAGCAAACTAGCTAATTTAATTGTATTTCTATTTTATTAGTATTGTATTGTACTATTATGTTGGATACAATATTTAGTATAATTTACTACTAAAAAACAAGAATTAATGATGAAAAAATTCTGTAGCTAAGCAGAAAAATTTATCGCTAATCTTATTTAGCGATGGATTATTAAGAAGTTCTATTAGCTACGAGCAATTTAGCGATAGATTATCGACGAATAGCTAGCTCGAGTTTTTTTTTTTTTTTTTTTTTGTAGTGATTGTTACTTACATATAATAAAAAACATGAGAAATCGATAAATAAAATAAAATATTATTTTTGTCTGTGTTCAATATAATTTTTCAATAAAAAGTGTGCTTGGTATGAAGGAGAATATTTTTTAATTTTTTTATGTCCGAGTGGTCTTAAAAATTAGGAAAATGAAATCCCTGGTGGGGTAGGGAAAACAAGTATGGCTATTTCATACTATTTGTCTCCTCCCAACCCCCAGCATCTCACCTCTCGCCCCCTCCACCCCGGCCCCCTCACACTCGTGCCCCTACCCCTACCCTACGTACCCGCCTCCTCGCCACCCATCCCCGCCACCCCCACACTCACCATAACCCACCTTATCAACCCACCACCACCCTTACCCATATTCACCATCACCCCGCATAATGTTTGCCTAGACTATACATAAATGCTCTTAGGACCCATCACCCACCCACCCCCCACCCATCCCCCACCCCATCCCCCACCCCATCCGTTTTGTGGTGTTTTGTTATAACCATTTTTCTTGGAAAATATTTTACACTGAAAGGTGAAATATGACTTTGCTCACTTATGGATAAAAGTAATTATTTTTCTTACGACTATGTTAACTCTTGATTTTATATCGTTTCCTCTAACCAACATTTATATATTGTTATTAATTATTAATACTCAATAATATAAAACCTATTTGATTTGTTAATAAATTATTAATCTTATTTTTCAAAATTATTTTTCACTCACCAACCGGGCACCAAAATACATTTTCTAAAAAAAAATCATGAAAAACATTTAAGATAAAAAATATATATATTTATGAAAAATAACTTCCGTCATTATGCCATAAGCCGAATTAATAGCCAATTGACTTTGAGTTAATTATGATAACATCCATTCAAGAAAGATATCCTAAACCCCTCAAGCCAAACAATGATCAAAATAGAAAGTCAAATTCTTAGGTATTTTGTTTGTCTCATAATATCTAGGCCCATATTTCCTTTTCAGAATATGTGCTTTCTAACTATAAATTATGCAAGATTCACAATTTTGACTTCAATATATATTTTTATTTCTTTCTATTAATAGAATTATTTTTAGATAAAACAAATGAATGGATGCTATAATTATGGAAAAAAAGAAAGTAGAAGCTGAGGTAATTCATTTATTTAAGCCCCTCAAAAATATCATTGACTCTAGTTAATCCATTAAAGTAAGTTACTAATTGCCCTGTGATAGAGCACACAAAGAATTCGAACAACTGCCTCAAATACATTATTCGAAAGCACTAAAAGGATAATATAAGAGTCAAAGGTTCCTAAACAAATAGAATTCTCTCCCTCACAATCCTACCAACTTTTATCCTTTATTCTTTATCAATCAATCATTTATAACCTCTCCTAAACCTTCTCTTAACCTAGCCTCCAATGGCTGCTTCAACTTCCTTTCCCCTAATGCACTATTCTATATGCAAACTGCAGGATGGCCTTTTGGAGTTTTTTTCCTTCTTTTCATCTCCTTGGCCTCCTGTTTCTCTCCCTAATTAGCAACCAAATCTCCTTGATCACCACCGCTACGACCACCGCCACCACCAGCGTCCGCGTTGGCGTTATTTTGAAACCAACCGGTCTGCACGTTCCCGTCTTCCGGGAGGCACCGGCTTTTCGCAATGGGAGAGATTGCGGTTCGTCGGCCGCCGATCATATTCATGTCGCCATGACCCTTGATGCTAATTACTTGAGAGGTACTATTGAAACGTGCAACTAGCTTATCTAAAAACTTAAGTTGTCTAGCATATCATATATACTTTTAATTACTTTATAACATTATGTTTCTATATGCCTCCTGATGATCCTTTTTCTGGTGAAAGTTGTATGCATTGATGGTGTAAAACATATTTATTTAACTATGTCATTTCCAATGCATATCATACTTAAGTTGTCTAGCATATCATACTTTTAATTACTTTATAACAATATGTTTCTACACGCCTCCTGATGATTCATTTTCAAGTAAAAATTCGAGTAAAATTCTGTGCAATGATGTTGTAAAATATTTACACAACTATATCACTTATAATGCATGTACAATTTTATGATAAATATTAACTATAAGTAATTTAAAAAATGGTAGTACTAACTAATTAACATGCTACAATAGGTCAAGTACCTATGGGTGTAAAATGATATTTAAATTGTGTGAAATACATGCAAAAAAGTTTTTCTTTTTTTACATGACAATAAGATATTTGAACTCATGAACCTCTTGTCTGTACTCAGATATACTATATCGAAATATATAATCCTATATTCTAAAAGCTTAAGTCGTTAGAAAGAACATGTTATTAATTACTTAATATTTTGTCTCTGTAGGTACCATGGCTGCTGTGTTATCTATCTTACAACACTCAACATGCCCAGAAGATGTCATGTTTCATTTTTTATGTGTAAGACATGAACCTGTGGTATTTTCTAGCATTAAGTCCACTTTCCCCTACCTCAATTTCAAGCTCTACAAATTTGATGCCCACAGGGTCCGTGGCCTAATTTCAAAGTCCATTCGTCAAGCCTTAGACCAACCATTAAATTATGCGAGAATCTATCTGGCTGATCTAATTCCAATGGACGTGAAACGCGTAATTTATCTTGATTCTGACATAGTTATTGTTGATGACATCGCAAAATTATGGCAAGTTGATCTTGGTGACAAGATATTAGCAGCACCTGAATATTGTCAAGCAAATTTCACAACTTATTTTACTGAAACATTTTGGAATGACCCCAAATTGTTGCGAACATTTGAAGGGCGAAAACCATGTTATTTCAACACAGGAGTTATGGTTATGGATGTGGAAAAATGGAGACAAGGAAATTATACACAACAAGTTGAGAATTGGATGGTTGTTCAAAAGCAAAAAAGAATATATCACTTAGGTTCTTTGCCACCATTTTTACTTACTTTAGCAGGAAATATTATGCCAGTTGATCATAGATGGAACCAACATGGATTGGGTGGTGATAATATTGAAGGTAAATGTAGGAGTTTACATCCTGGGCCAATTAGTCTACTACATTGGAGTGGTAAAGGTAAACCATGGTTAAGATTGGATTCAAGAAAACCATGTACTGTTGATCATCTATGGGCTCCTTATGATCTTTATCGTTCCTCGAGGCATACCTTCGAGGAGTAATGTATCAAATCAAACTGAAGAGGCGGATTCAAAGTTTTAACTCGATGGGTTCAATCGTTAGATCTTACTGCTGAACTATTAATGTACTTTTAAATTTATTGAGTTCAAAGTTTAATATTTATTGAAATTAAATACAAGCTCAGTGTCAAAAATCTTGGGTTAGCTGAACCTATACCTTCTTAGCTAGATTTCCAATGAAAAAAGAGGTGGATTTAGCTCGGGCTCTTGCGGGTTCAACTGAACTTATTGCTTTCAATACACATTATATATATAAATGAAAAAGAAATTAAAATTTATACATATAACAAAATCACACTTATTTTTAGTCCACTAACTTTAGATTCTGCACATAGGTGCATGATGAAATGCCTATAAGGTTTGGAGTATAAAAGAGAAGCCAGAAAATCAGAAGATGCATATTAAAATAATAAAGTAAAGAAATTACATTATCTCAAAATTAAAAACAAAAAAAGGAAAATTTGTCGCCCACTATATATTTTTTGTTTGTTTTGCCTCTTGAAGTTGTATAATAGAGGTATAAAGGAAGGTTTTAAAAAAAAATAGATTTCTCATATTCTTTGTTGTATGTGTGTATGCAAGAAAGATGGCTAGTTATTGAGGATCCATCTCCTTTTATGACCATAAGAGTATTTATACCATGTCTTTTATTTTTTTAATTTGATTATGTCAATTGCGTAATTGAGTTGTTAAGATTATTATTTTTCGTTAACTAATTATATTCTTTTGGATGTACAGTATTGTTCTTGTGGATATTCAAAAAAGAGTGAATCGTAAATTATATCTTATAGTTGTGATGACCCAAAAGGTCATCTTATGTTTTAGAACTCAATTCTGCGCTTTTAAGCCTTAAAAATCTCATTTTTACCCTCCTCAATTTGCGTGCGCAGTCCGGGCGTGTTTCCGGAAAGCTTTTATGTTAAAAGTTGATGAAAATAAAAAATTTTTACCTTAAAAGTTAAATTGAGTTGACTTCGGTCAACGTTTTGAGTAAACGGACCCGGGTCCATATTTTGACGGTTCCCGTGGGCCCGTATTGTAATTTGGGATTGGGCGTATGCCCGCAATCGAATTCCGAGGTCCCTAGCTCGAGATATGAATTTTTGTTGAAAATTGAAAGATTAAAAATTTAATGGTTTTAAGAATTTGGTTAATGTTTGGTCTCGTTGTTATCGGGTCCGTATTTTGGTTCCGGAGCCCGGTACAGGTTCATTATAATATTTAAGACATGTCCGTGAAATTTGGTGAGAAACGGAGTTGGTTTGACGTGATTCGGACGTCCGGTTGACAAATTAGAAGTTTCAAAGCTTTCTTGAAAATTTCACTTGATTTGGTGTTCAATTCGTAGTTCTAGGTGTTATTTTGGCGAATTGATCGCGCGAGCAAGTTTGTATGATGTTTTTAGACTAGTGTGCACGTTTGGTTTAGAGCCCCGATGGCTGGATGAGTTTCTGATAGGCTACAGAGTGAAAAGAACATAGAAATCATAGCTGGTGTGCATCAGACCTGCAGATTTCGCATTTCCGAATAAACCATCGCATTTGCGAGCAGTCGGCTGGGGTGGATCTCGCATTTGCGAAAAAAGGGGTCGCATTTGCCATCCTCTAGTTCCGCATTTGCAAACAACATGTTCGCATTTGCGAAGGCAGCAGAAGTGTGAGAGGTTCGCATTTGCGATGCTTTTCTGCATTTGCGGGCTTCGCATTTGCGAAGTCCAGGTCGTATTTGCGACATCTACAGCTGTGTAAAAATGACTTAGACGGGAATTTTTCTCCCATTCTTCATATTTTCAAACCTAGAAACATAAGAGACGATTTTCCAAAGACTCCTTCTTCCCCAAATCATTGGTAAGTGATTCTAACCTATCTCCTTTCAATCTTTCACTACATTTCATAAGATTTCAACCTAAAATTTAAGGTTTTCATGGTGGAATTAGGAATTTTTGGGTAGAAACTAGGGATTTTGAAAATTGTGGATTTAGACCTCATATTGATGTCGTATTCCAAAACCAATTATATATCCGGGCTCGGGGGTGAATAGGTAGTCGGGTTTTGGTCCGACTTTCGGATTTGGACCAAGCGGGCCCGGGTGTTGACTTCTTCAAAAATGGCCTAAATTGAATTCTTTGCAATTGTGGGTAGTTCCTAAGGTTTAATTTGAATCATTTGGTTGGTAATTTGCTAGATTTTATTGGTCCGGAGGCTTGTTTGAAGGGAAAAGCCGTGGTTGAGCTTTGAGTTTGGCCGTCGGAGCGAGGTAAGTGTCGTGGTTAACCTTGGCTTGAGGGATTAGGACTTAATTTCCTATTTGCTACGTGTTTGAATGTTGGGTACAACGTATAGGTGAGGTGACGAGTACCTATGCGTTGTTGTTGGGTTATAGCATGCAGGTGGGACTTATTCTTGTAATTGTTGCTTTCCTTGATCATATTATCCATGCTTAGACTAGTTAATCGTTATGTTGACCATTCTTATCATGTTTACGGACTTTGGTATTGATTGAGTATTGACTCAAAGTTGAGGTTGGTATTTTGGAATCAAATGTCGAAGTAAGACTTGTTCTTGTTATTTCTATCTCCCTGTTGTTATTGTTCATTGTTTTGGTGAGGGAGAGTGTTAATGCACGAAGGGTGATGTCGTGCTATGTTTTATGAGTGTTAATGCACGAAGGATGATGTTGTGCCATATATGAGAGTTAATGCACGAAAGGTGATGTGTACAGTTTCTATTGATTATCTTGTGAGGTTGAGAGTAAAAGAACGAAGGGTGACGCCATACATTTTCCTTTACTACGTCCACTTGTTATTATTGGTAGGTATATTGATTGATCAGGTTTTCTTTATTGCTGTGATTCTCTATCTTGTAATTCCTTCAGCATGTCCCCCTCCCAATATTATCTGTCTATCTTTTACTTGCCGTTATTTTGTACATATACTGTTAAATTGCCCATGTTTATTATATAGGTGTCCTGTTTTTAGCCTCGTCACTACTTTGTCAAGGTTAGGCTCGACGCTTACCAGTACATAGGGACAGTTGTACTGATACTACACTGCACTTCTATGCAGATTTTGGTATTGGTCCCAGTTGATCGAGAGGCATAGCAGCTCGGACCAGACCACCGGAGACTCAAGGTAGATCTGTCGGCGTTCACTGACCTTGAAGTCCCCGTCTATCTCTTCTGTTTACTATTTCTTTCATTCAAACAGTTGTACTCCTTTCAGACTTTTACTTGTAGTAAATCCTAGAATGTTCGTGAATTGTGACTCCAGACCTGAGTGGTAGTAAACATTGAAGTTTTTATAATATTCCGCAAACTCTATCCTAGCTTCCGTTTAGTTTAATTATAATTGTTCTCATTATTAAAAATTGGCTGAAGTTGAGTTGTGAATTCTCTAACATTGGCTTGTCTAGCAAGTGAAATGTTAGGCTCCATCACTGCCCGAAGGCGGGAATTCCGGATCGTGACAATAGCATAACACTCCATCACTAGTACACAAATAATGCCTCCATCCAGCTTTCTTAAGCTAGTAGTTTTGTTATTTGAGAGGAAACTAGTTTCCGAACACAATGTGATGCGAATCTACCTCATGCCAATGAATATAAACTTTTCCTAAAAAAGCATACCGTTGAATGTGTTTGGGTTACAAAATAAACAATTTTTTTTTAAAAAAAAGATAAGTTTCTGAAGATGATAAATGTCGATCGTGTTTAGTTAACTCAATAACGAAAGAATAATTAAAAGGAAACTTTATACAATTGAAGAGACAAAGTAATTAGCTCAAATTTGGTTGGGAAGGAAAAAAATATTATAAGCAGATCATACCAGATGTTATGAAATAATAAAAGAAGAAGAAGAGTATTGCAGAGAAAAATAGGGAGAGAGAATTCTTATTGATTTTGAGTCAATTTCAATGAAATAGAACCCCTTTATTTATAGGGGAAAAGTGACTTAGCCACCAAGTAAGAAACCCTAAAATCTCTCTAAAAGTAGACGTTCACCATAAATAAAATACTATTTATAACACTCCCCCTTGAATGTCTATTCAACAGATAATGCGCCTCGTTAAAATCTTAACTAAAATAAAATTCAGTGGGAAAAAAATTCTAGAGGAGGAAAAAGAGTACACATATCTAACAATACGCCTTTGGTTGCCTCATTAAAAACCTTGCAAGGAAAACCCAGTGGGACAAAACCTTGTAAGGAAAAAAGAGTACAACGCGTATTAACTCCCCCTGATGAGAACATCAATTCACATCCTTGAGCCTTCGCGTTCCAATCTTGTGCACCATCTTCAAAAGATCATTGGTAGAGATTTGATAAACAAATCAGCCATATTAACTTGAATGAAAATATTGCACCTTGAAATCATCATTCTTGATAGATATATAATGTCTTCATATAATGTCGTGGAATGGCTCTTCAATATCTCCATAGAGATTCTCGCTATCATATTATCATGCTTATAATTATAGCAAGATACGTATGTGCACAAATTGCACTTAGGATGTGGTACTTCAGGACCAAGAATTGTATATGCTTTAAGCGATTTAAATCCTTCAGAGATTGTCATATAAGCCATACAAATCGATTAGATGCATATCAAGTTTTTATGTCATGCTAGACATATAAGATGAATAAAGGTGATTGCACACTCCACCGACTTTATACTTTCAAGTGTTTGAAGTGAAGGTCCAAAACTATATGTCTTTCGTATGAAACAAATTCTATTCGAATTGTGTCTCTTTCATTTGGCCAATATTTTTGTGTCTATATTCGACAGGCTTAAGATCCTCATCCATACTATTATAGATGTCATCGACGAACGTTTTATATCGGTTCCAGCTTTTTTTCATAAAGACATGACATAGAGATCTCTTCATTCATATTTTCAGGTACCTGAATCTCTCTTGAGATTTTATGAAGTTTTATGTCACGTGATCTTCTAGATCACTTGCCTCCTTTATTATGATCATTTGCTCATCTTCTTTATCAAGAAGTTTATTTGAAACCAATCTTTCTAGTCGCTTTAAGCGTACCATAGACTTTGTCCTTCTAGGACTTAATATGAGCATTTGCAATGAGAATATAATTACTTTCTTTGAGTCAGCAAATGCGTCTGGCATGTTTTGCAATATGTTGCAAATGAATTATCTTTTTATGAACTTTAAGTTCATATTATCTTATTCGAGGATCTAAATGTACAAATGATAATTCATTCCACGTAACTTTTTCTCAACTGTTAATCATATCTCCCCCTCATGTTAGAAAAACTAACTTGTTTCCTCAACTTTGAGAACCCACCCATCTTTGTGCATTATGATATTAATCAAAATATACCCCGCACATCAATAATAATAAGATAGAATTATTTGGTTTCTGAACCTAAACCACTTGTGAGGGGAAAAAATAATATACTTTGGTATATAATGTATATCAAATTGATATAGATAACTTTGTTCTCATAAGCAATTGTTTTGCTATTAAGTGGGGGCAGTCAATAAATCATCTTAATAAACCAGTTGTGATGTAAACCAACTTATCAAGATAAACTATCTTGAATAGAAAATCTGGAAATTATGCTCTAAATCAAATTATTGAGCAAGTTACCTCGCAAACACCATGTTGCGGGTTAATAATCATCGCACATGTAACCATCTAATAGATGCATCTTATGTGGTATACATGACAGGTGAATGGGCCCATATTTACCTTTGATATTTCCCTCAATCAAGGGATTCAATCCCAGTTTTAATTGGTCTATTGATTAATGAGAACAAGTAACATAAGAGAATTCGTAAAGAACTTTCTAGTTCCTTAATATTTACCCATGTGAATTCTCTTTTATTTTTGCAAATCATACTTAAATTGATATGGCTAAACCAATTATGCCAACTTAATAAATTATCAATATTGATAAAGTTCAGGTTACACCATGACGCGTGCAATTATCAATAAACTCCAAGTTTATTATAATATTGGTTTTTATATTAATAAACATCCACTTTATTGTGTATTCTTTTATTTGTATAGTACAAATTGGAGAATAAAGCGGGTAACTTTTCACATACATATTACCCCGCTACAAGTTGTAGTAATAAAAGAAATTAAATCTTTCCTTTATTTATAGTCTCAATATAATCAACCGCTTTCGCGAATACTTTAGAAACTCATTAAGTTTCATTGAGACTTACTACAACACAATGCCGTATTGATAATCAATTTTATTCCTCCAAAAGAGTAATAACTGGCTCTTCTAGAGCTCTCAATTAATTTTGGTACTACCACATATTCATCAACATCCATATGGTGAATATCTCTTTTAAAGAGAAAGTTATACCATTATGGTCATGGTCAGAATTCTATACAAGATTTGTTCCTTGCATTACTGTTTCCCTTTAATAATCACATCGCCAAAATATTTTGGCGTACAATAAGTACGTGACCAATGACCATTTGTGCCATAATAAAGACATTATTTTCTTTCCTCTCAAACCTCCTTCTAGAGGTGAGTGTGGTATATACCACTAGCATGCTCATATTATTCCAAAAATAAATATGTATTCATAAATCACATGTTGTCACATTCATATCATAAATGGACCATAATCAATTATATGTGCTTTACAAAATCTCATGTCAAATCGATGACAAACATTACTTTCACAAAGTGAAGGATTATTTGAGAATCTTTATTGTTCTCATTACCACAATGATGACGATTATAATTTCGTGTATTGCCACATCCACATCCATTGATACATTCATAGTAATAATTTTGTCTTCTTTCAGACTTATCACATACTGCTATCACATTCTATTAGGGGAATGAGATTTTGAAGCAAATTCAATGGGACGAGTTTCCAATCCTTTGCCCACAATCATACATGAATTTGATCATGGCAACACATAGAAATTTTACCACTTTGGATGGTTATAATTTCTTTCAAACTCCATTTGAGTTACAATCAAAATTTATCGTCTTTGCTTGTATTTAAAAGCAAATTATAGAATGTCAATAATTTAAAAGAGAAAAATAAAGTAAAATACTTATCTTAAATCATGAAGGAAGTCCATAGAACTTTTGACAATTATTATGCTCAATCCCAAAGCTTCTAGTCAATTGGTTATAGTCTTGTGTTGATAACGTGTTATGAAATAATAAAAGAAGAAGAAGAGTATTGCAGAGAAAAGTAGGGAAAGAGAATTCTTATTGTGATGACCCAAAAGGTCATCACTTGTTTTAGAAATAAATTTTGTGTTCCGAGGCCTTAAAAGCCTCTTTCTGTCTCACCTGATTTGCATGCGCAGTCCGGACGTGTATCCGGAAAGTCATTATGTGAAAATATGTGAAAAATGATAAAATTTGCTTTTAAAATGAATTTAAGTTGACTTCGGTCAACATTTTGGATAAATGGACCCGGACTCGTGATTTGACGGTCCCGGAGGGTCCATAGGAAAATATGGAACTTGGGCGTATGCCCGGAGTCGAATTTCGAGGTCCCAAGCCCGAGAAATGAATTTTTTTAAAAAATAGTTTTCTGGAATATATATGAGTTTTTGGAAATAAAATGTGCTTGAAATTTGATGGTATCGAGCCCGTATTTTGGTTCCGGAGCCCGCTACAGGTTTTATATGTGATTTATGTTGAGCCTGTAAAGTTTGGTAAGAAACGGAGGTCATATGACGTGATTCGGAACCTTAGTTGTAAAATTCGAAACCTTGAAAGTTCTTGAGATTTTCTTTGATTTTGATGCTAAATTCATAGTTGTTGATGTTATTTTGATGATTTGATTGCACGATCAAGTCCGTATGATGTTTTTAGGTTAGTGTGCATGTTTGGTTTGGAGTCCCGAGGGCTCGGGTGAGTTTTGGATAGGCAACAGAGTAAAATTTGGACTTAGGAAGTTGCAAGTTTTTAGCTGGTATGTTGAAGGTCTGCAGGCTTCGCAAATGCGAAGCCTGGCTCGCAAATGCGAGAAAATCATCGCAAATGCGATACTGGACCTGGGCTGCCTTGGTCGCAAATGCGACTTTTCTATCGCAAATGCGATATCACATTTGCGAAAGGTCCCTCGCAAATGCGAAGGTGACCGGATTTGTGTTGGGTTGCAAATGCGACAAAAGCTTAGCATTTGCGAAGTTAGCAGTCTGAGGGGTTCGCAATTGCGAACCTTGGTCGCAATTGCGACATCTGCAACCTGGAAAATCATAACTTAGACGCATTTTCAACTATTTTTCAAAACCTGAACACCTTTGGGCGATTTTTCAAGGGCAAGTACTCTTCCAAATCGATTGTAAGTCAATTCTAACTTGTTTTTATTAATCTTTAACATCTTTCTCATGATTTCAACTCAAACAAATGTTCTCATGAGCGAAATTGGGTGTTTTGGGTAGAACTTAGGTTTTTCAAATTTTGGGGATTTGGACCTCGATTTGAGGTCCAATTTCAAAACAAATTATATATTTGAGTTCGTGGGTGAATGGGTGATCGGGCTTTGGTTCGAACCGCGGGTTTTTACCATGTGGGCCCGGGGTCAATTTTTGACTTTTTGGAAAAAACTTTAGAAAACCTATTTCCATGCATTTGAATTGATTTATTTAGCATTTATTGATATAGTTAAGTAACTTGTGGCTAGATACAAGCGAATTGGTGGTGGAATCAAGAGGTAAAGCAGTAGTTGAGGCTTGAATTGTGTTCGTGGCATCGAGGTAAGTATTTGGTCTAACCTTAGCTTGAGGGATTAGGAGTCATGTCATATTTGCTATGTGTTAATTGTTGGGTATGACGTATAGGCATGGTGACGAGTATCTATACGTTGGTGTCAAGCATGGCCGTGAGTCTTATACTATGATTAATGTGACTCCGTTTTGTATTGCTCATGCCTTATGTGATATTCCTATTGTTGAACAAGGCTTGTGGAAGTAAATTTGGTAATTGAACATTTAAGAGCGTTGGCTCAAGTTGTGAATTGATTTGTGAGAGTATTATCGGTATTTGAACATTATAGAGCATTGGCTCAAGTTGTGAATCGAATTGTGAAAGCATTATTGGTAATTGAGCATTGTAGAGCGTTGGCTCAAGTTGTAAAATTGAGTTGTGAAGTAAATGTGAAAAAGAGAAGAGGATTGTGATATTGTCTCCCTTGCCGGGATGTTGTTGCTTTCAATATTGTTCCCTTGCCGGGATGTTGTTGCTTTTAGTATTGTTCCCTTGCCGGGATGTTGTTGTTTTTTATATTGTTCCCTTGCCGGGATTTTCATTGTGATTTTACTGTGATTCTATTTAATTCCTTGCCCTTATTGTTTGTCATTGTTGTTTGGGTGAGGAAGAGTGTTAAAACACGAAGGGTGATGCCGTGCATTGTTTTGGTGAGAGAGTGTTAAAGCACGAAGGGTGATGTCCTGCATTGTTTTGGTGAGAGAGTGTTAAAGCACAAAGGGTGATGTCGTGCATTGTTTTGGTGAGCGAGTGTTTAAGCACGAAGGGTGATGCGGTGCCTCACGATGTACCATTCCGTGCCTATATATGAGTGATTATGCACGAAGGATCATTCCGTGCCATGGTTATGTGAGGTAAAAATCCGAAGGGTGATAACCTGCCGATTATATTGATATTTGGTGAGGACGAGAGTGAAAGTACGAAGGTTGATGCCGTGCACTTGTTTGATTTCCTGGTTATTGTTGATAATTGAGTTACGGGTACTTTACGGTTATCTATTTGTTTCCTGTTGTTACTTGATATCCCCGTAGCATGTCTCTCTCCCCCCCCCCCCTCTTTTACTTTTAAATTGTAAATTTCTATCTTTATTTCCGCTGTATATGATTTAACTGCACAGGTTTATTTGGTAGTCTGGTCCTAGCCTCGTCACTACTTTGCCGAGGTTAGGCTAGACACTTACCAACACATGGGGTTGCTTGTGCTGATACTACACTCTGCACTCTTTTGTGCGGATCCTGGTGCTGTAGCTTTCGGACCTCAGTGAGGTTGCCACTTCTAGTTCATCAGGCGACCCAAGGTAGTCCTGCAGGCGTCCGCAGGCCTTGGCGTCTCCTTCTATCTTTTATCCTATTTCTTTCATGTATTTCCAGAGACAGTGTTGTATTACTTTTTCATACCTTTATTTGTAGTACTCCTAGACAGTATGTGAAATTGTGACACCAGTCTTGGGTAGTTTTGTTATGGATTGGCATTGATAGCATTATTAAAATATTTCATTTTAGTCTTCCGCTTATTAAACTCTGTTGTTTACTAAATGCTAGTTTTTAATTGTTAACGGATTAAAATTGAAACAAGGTAAATAATTCGATTGGTTGGCTTGCCTAGCTTTCACTAGTAGGCGCCATCACGACCCCCGAGGGTGAGAAATTTGGGTCGTGACATAAACGGACCCAAACCCGTGATTAGACGGTCCCGGAAGGTCCGTAGGAAAATATGGAACTTGGGCGTATGCCCGAAATTGAATTCCGAGGTACCTAGCCCGAGAAATGAATTTTTGAAAAAAATTGCTTAACTGGAAAATATATGAAGTTTGGATATTGAATAATGCTTGAATGTGATGGTATCGGGCCCGTATATTGGTTCCGGAGCCCGATAATGGTCTAAAATAATGTTTAAGTCTAGTCTGTGAAATTTGGTAGGAAACGGGCTTAATTTGATATAAATTGGACCCTCGGTTGTTAAAATAGTAACTTTAGGTGTTCTTGAGAATTTCATTGATTTTGATGCTAAATTCATAGTTGTTGATGTTATTTTAATAATTTGATCGCACGAGCAAGTCCGTATGATGCTTTTGGACTTGTGTGCTTATTTGGTTTGGAGCCCCGAGGGCTCGGGTGAGTTTTGGATAGGCCGCAGAGTGTTTTGAACTTAGGAGCAGCAGCTGGTGTGTTGCAGGTCTGCAGACTTCGGAATTGCGAAGCCTGGCTTTACAAATGCGAGCTCGCATTTGCGAATAACCATCGCATTTCCGATGACTGGGTAGGGGGGCTTCGCATTTGCGAAGCTCCATGTCGCAAATGCGACTCCAACAGTAATCGCAATTGCGAACGATGGTTCGCATTTGCGAAGAAATCAGGTGAGTCCAACCTTCGTAATTATGAAGCATTGGCCGCATTTGCAAGTTCGCATTTGCGAACCTCGCATCGCAAATGCGATAAGTGCGCCTGGGTAAATCCACACCATATGTATGGGCACATATGGTGTGGTTCCATTGGTGTTTCATAGTGGAAGTAGAGCCGGGAGAGTAACTGGGAGTTGCTCGGTGATTGACGTATCGGTTATGTTCGATCAGGCTTGCGTGGCATATGTTATTTGTTTCACCATGGGTGTAATGATTTTCTTGGGTTCCAGACATCAAATTGTGCGTGGCTGTCGATTTGAGCATAGTGACTTGAGGTGTTTCAGGTGTAACAGTGTTTGGATAGGATCGCGCATTTGTAGCGAGGCTACATGGAGATATGACCTTTCAGGGTAGATTCATGTGTTCTATTTCTATGATGTGAGACGGGGTCTCAGGTTTGTGTTGTGATGGTACTGATGAGCTTGAGGTACAACTCTTTCGTTTGGGTCATCTTCATGATTTGAGTATGTTTAGACCGTTCCTTATTCATGCTTGAATTATGCAAGTTGTGGCTTAGTCCTGTATTAATATGTCATGTCACCGAAGTGGTGTGTTGGATTCGAGGTGATCGTTGGGGTCATTAATGAATACGAACAGATTTGATTTCAGCTTGTTGGAAGGATAATATTGAGGTTCGGCTCGGAAAAATCTATTGTGGCGTTAGCCAAACGGGTAGTGACTTCATGAATGGCTGATCTGAGAGATGGTTATGGTTTATTGCGTGTTTCATTTATCGCTGGCAGTATATGGAAGTGTTGGAATGAGACTTTAGCTAATAAGAGGTTTCTACCGGTATTTGGGTGTTGTGTGCAGCTGCTGTGAATGGAAGTTGTCGCTACATGTGTTTGAGTTACGTGGTATATCGAATAATTGCACTTGAAGTCGCAGGCATGGGTTACTACAGCTAGTTCGGGTCTATTCGAAGTTTAGGTGTGAGGTTTTTATCGTATTGATGGTTTCAGAAGTGAAAATGTGGCTCTATGGTTTATGGGCTAGATTGGGTTGTGTAATTTTGGTTAAAAGGTGTTATCGGACCTATATGAGATAGGGTGACGTGGGATCACCCCCGGGTATATGCATGGTAAAGTTATTCAGCTATTAGTTGGCTTCTAGAATAACTCTGGGTACGCTCGAGTACGAGCATTTGTTTAAGTTGGGGAGGATGTGACGACCCGACCCGTCATCTCATGGGTTACCGCTCCGTTTTCCCCATTTTCTGCTTCTTTATGCTTCATTATAAGAGTCTTGTGTGAACAAGTTGAATTGGATTGGTTTTAGAAGGAAATGAGACACTTAGTCTCTTTAAGGAAGGCTTATCTTGGAAAAGTCAACCGGATGTTGACTTATGTATTAGAGGGCTCGGTTATGGATTCCGATGATTCGGTTAGCTTCGGGGGATGATTTGTGACTTAGGAGTGTGATCGGAAGTGATTTTGGAAGTCCGGTGTAGAATTAGGCTTGAATTGACAAAGTTAGTATTTTGGCGAATTCCGGTGGATAGGTGAGATTTTGATCCGAGGGTCGGAATGGAATTCCGAGAGTTGCAGTAGCTCCGTTAGGTGATTTGTGATGTGTGTGCAAAATTTCAGACTATTTGGAGGTGATTTGGTTAGGTTTTTGATTGAATGCGTATTTCGGAAGTTTTTAAAGAACTTAGGCTTGAATTCGATGAGAAATGATGGTTTTAGTGTTGTTTGAGGTGTTTTAATGATTGGAACAAGTTTGAATGATGTTATAGGAGGTGTTGGTGCTTTTGGTTGAGGACCCGGGGGCCTCGGGGTGATTTCAGATGGTTAAAGGGATGTTTTGGACTTGTGAAATTGGAAATTTGCAGTTGCTTTTGGTATTTTCGCTTCTGCGGAATTGGGACCGCAGAAGCGGTATCGCAGGAGCGAGGAGGAAGCCGTAGAAGCGGAGTCGCAGGTGCGAAAGGCGAGCCGCAGATGCGAGTTTTTGGCTCGAAGCTGTTTCCGTAGTAGCGGACGAGGAGCTGCATCTGCGAAGGCGCAGAAGCGGACGAGGAGCCGCATCTGCGAAGGCGCAGATGCTGAATTTTAGTCGCAGTAGCGATCCCTGGGAGTGTAGGTGATTTCGCAGAAGCGGAACTTTAGCCGCCGAAGCGGAAGCCGCAGAAGCGACTTTTTGACCGCAGGTACGGTTTTGCCTGGGCAGAGATATTAAAGTTCATCTTCACGAATTTTTGAAGGGCTTCTCATTCTAACTTCGGACTTAGAGTATTTTGGGCGATTTTGAAGAGGGTTTTCAAGGAGCTTCGTTAAGGTAAGGATTTTTGGACTTAAAACACGATTTTTTGGTGCAAATACATGGATTAGGGCTGAAAACTTAAGAAAATAATGGACAAAAATGGTGATTTAGGGCTTGAACTTAAGAGAGTAAAAATTGGGATTTGAGGGGTCATTTGGACCCCGATTTTGGTGTTCTCTATATGTATAGACTCGTGGCGAGATAAGGAACCCGTTGGTGTAAGAATTTTCTGACTTCCGAGAAGTGGGCCCGGGGCTCGGGTTTTGCTAATTTCGAGATTTTTGCTATTTTTCGATTGTTTTCGATTGGGTATTGTCCCATTGGCATATTGTGATGTATTCGCACTGATTTTGGATAGATTCGACGTGCGTGGAGGCCGGTTTGAGGGGCAAAGGCGTTGCGAGCTAGAGAATTCGCCTGTTCGAGGTGAGTAATGATTGTAAATGATATCCTGAGGGTTCGAAACACCGGATTTCCACATCATAGTGCTATATTGAGGTGACTTGCACGCCGGGTAGCGAGCGTGGGGTAGAGCACCGTTGGGGATTGTGACTTGGTCCGTCCCGATTTGATGAATTTACTATGTATTTGACTGAAATTACTTGTTATCATCATAATTTGGGCTGATTGTCATATTTGGGCTTCGTGCCAGCTATTTGAACCCTTCGGGGATTGTTGTTGATAATTCCTCACTGTTTTAATTATATATTTGAACTCAGTCATGTGTTTTCCACTGTTTTAAAACTCAGCCAAGTTTACTATGCCTTAAACACTCGAAATGATATTTCTAAATATATTTTTGGGCTGAGCATCATGCTTTATTGTTGCTAGAGCGGCTTATGTGATTTTGTTGACTGAGTAAGGCCGAGGGCCTATATTGTGAGGATACCTTTGGATCGGGTTGCACGCCGCAGCAGTGATATACTAATACTGATATAAGGCCGAGGGCCTAGATTTGATGCCACGAGATGGCTTGATATTGTGCTTGGGCTGTAAGGGGCCCCTCCCGGAGTTTGTACACCCCCAGTGAGCGCCGTCGATGATAAATGGATCGGGCTGCACGCCGCAGCGATATGTGGAGCGGGCTGCACGCCGCAGCGGCACCGGTACTATTTGATGTGTTTGCATTATCTTATTTGTCTGCTATTGTCTGTTGTTTGGTGCTACTTCTTGCAATATAGACCTGATACTCGGGCATTCCTTGATAACTGAGTGTTGTGCCCGCGGGGCGGAAATTCTGTGCTTATCTGCACTATTTGTTTTTGGCATTCATTTGCGTTACAGCTGAAAAGATCATTTTCAAAAGAGGTTTTAAACTTAGCTAAGATATTTCTAAAGGTTTTACAGCTTCACTGCTTTCTCTCAAATGGTTTTTCACTGCTCCTATACAGCGTGATGGTTTGCTTTACGTGATTTCTTACTGCTCAGTTATTATTTACCCTTATTACTCACTGAGTTGGAGTACTCACTTTACTCCCTGCACCTCGCATGCAGATGCAGGTATTTGTTCACCCGGTAACGGGTTTTGGCTGATCAGAGGCAGAGCTATAGGAGTAGCGAAGTGACTGCCTGCGTTCGCAACACCATTTTTCTCTCTTTTGGTTCATTATTCCGGCTTTGTATATTTTAGGTCTTGTAGTTATATTTATACTCTAATAGATGCTCGTGACTTGTGACGCACCGGTTTGGGCTGTGTTTGGGTTTTATTCTGCACTTATTAAAGAGATCTTCTGATAGACTTCGGTTATTTAATCATATTAAAGCTGCTTATTAATGTTAACTATTCTAAAAAGATAAGTTGGATTAGTTGGTTGGCCTTGTCTTCACGATCGGGTTTAGGAATTGGGTCGTGACAAGTTGGTATCAGAGCCTAGGTTGCTAGGTCTCACGAGTCATGAGCAGGTTTAGTAGAGTCTCGTGGATCGGTGCGGAGACATCTGTACTTATCCTCGGGAGGCTGCAGAACCTTTAGGAAAACTTCACATTCTTGAATTCTTATCGTGCGTCCTTGATTCAGCTTGAAAAGAAACTCTTGAAATTCCTTCCACACGTTTGTATGCGCGCATGAGCGCTCACTATCAGATGTGCCTTGATGGCTTGTAATTCCCCGATCAAGGGGCGAGATGTGATCTCTGTGAGTTTGATGTTGGGCCAGTCTGGAGGACTTGAGGCCGGATCTTTGCCTATGGCTTGAGCACCGAGTTGCTGATTGTGTGAGTCAAGTGTTTTGAACTTAGTATGTCGGTATTGTCCCTATTAGCGGGTAATGGCGTTGGATATCCG
>NC_031990.1:43389112-43396868 GCF_001879085.1 Nicotiana attenuata
AATTGAAGGGTACGTGTTGAAATTTGAAATTTCGGGTCGCTTAAGAGAGTGGACTCAACTGATGCGGGGATGAATGCGAGATTTGCAGAAGATTACAGCACTGGATGATCTGTGTTTTCACAAACTTATAAATGATTTGAGCTTAGTCTCACTATGGTATTGTGGCATCAATAGAGTAAAAGGTGTTATGAGTTATTGAGTGTATCTCGATCCATGGCTTCGAGCCAAGTGGGGGAGTCTGCTGTGAGCAGTTGATTGCACGGTTAGGTGCTATGTTGGTTCCAGTTTGGGGCGTGCGAGTGAATTAGCTATGACTAGAGTAAAGGAAATTTTTTGATAAAGGTTACATTATGCCTCAAAGAGTGTGAGAACCACGGAATGTCTAGAGTGTTATTAGTAAAGGATGCTCGGCGTATAGAGCAGGAAGTTGCTCGGTTGTATTGGGATGAGGACTTCATTTTTGCGGTATCGGAGAGCCAATGAGGCACGGGTGGTTCTGATCGTTAGCTCAGTAAGTTGTAGTTTAAATAAGAGTGAATGACTTGCGAGAATAGTTCTAATGTGACCAAAAGTCTGTATACAGCAGTTGAGTGCTTTGAAGTTGCATATGTGGTTAGAAGCTGTTGCTTTCATTGGAAGAGGTTCAGACTTGTGGTATTTTTATGTTAATTATGAGATTCTATGTATCAGTATCAGGAGAGTAAAGGTAACAGATTTAGATTCGCAGGAAGTTCTTCAGAGTAAAGTATTTTGCAATGTGGTGTTTCTGGGAATATTTGAGAGGGTATTCAGTGGCTTATGGGTCTTAGACAGTGTGGTCTTGTGCTTGAGTCTCGTGTAGTGAGCCTGGGTTGAGGAACTATGGTGCTACAGCAAGGGGGAATATCAAGTTGATGATGAATCAGAAGGGAAATTAGATAGATGGAATAGCTTGATAGTAGACCGAATCGGTATGGTAAGGATATGATTAATTCTTCGTATGTGTTCGAGGTAATGAGCCCTTACAAGTATTTTGCAGCAATGCTCTTGGGTTTTGATGGCTTGCTTAGCTTGGTCGAGTTAGAAGGATTCAGTCCTAGCAGTTTAATTTATGCAAACGGAATTGAGAGAGTTCTTGTTGATTTCTACCGTGGTTGAAGAGGTGCATTTTGTACGAATATGAGAGACATGGGGTGTGTAATAATTTTTCTTCTAGATGGGATCAATGGAAGTTCTTGACTAGTTGAGTGCGTAGATGTCTGTGGCGCGGAAGGGAGATAAAAGTTTTCCTGTTATCCTTGGATGGTATGGTATATGCGGTATGTTGTGGAGGATCGAGATTGGCGTGTATGAGGTTTCAGTTCAGTTCTGAAAGGAAGTTCATAAAACTCTTAGGCAACGGGTAGCCTCAGATAATCAAGGAAATGGTACTGCTAATTGGAAGTGATTTGACGAGAGTATTTGTCTCGGAAAAGGGTAATGTGATTAAACTGATGATACTTCGGTAGTATTGCGGCACTTTCTGGTGGGATTGACTGGTGGCACAGAGAAATTTTAGAGTATTTATCGTGGAATGATTGGGTATTAAAGCTGTGCACGTACTCGGACAGCAAAATTTGGGATCGGATATGATGATTCATGTGCCGTGTAGATGTGGAGACGGAAGTTCTCATATACAGGCTATGATGTGGTTGTAGATCGTGTGTGTCGGCACTGTTTAGCAACTACAGGGGATTTGGATGCCCGAGTGGATCTTTCTTTGCTTGGTAAGTTAGATTTTGGATATGATGTTAGGGTGTAGACTGGTTGTCTCAGTGTTGGGTTATTCTGGACTATTGCGCTATGGGCTGTGCCAGAAACGCCACGGGTTAAGTGGCGAGGTGCGTCGGATTATGTTCTAGCAGAGAGGTTTATATTTCAAAGACCAGCGGACGGCTGGGAAGGGTTGTTTTTCTTAATTGGGCCTTCGTGATGGATGTCAGTGTAGAGGTTTCTACCATTGATTCGGTTCCGGAGTTGAGGGACTTTTCGGATGTATTTCTTGTGGCCGGGCATGTCACCGGACGCGGTTGTGGATTTCCATATTGATTTGGTGCCGGGCACCGTATCGTATGGCCCCGGTAGGAGCTGTAGTAGTGGAAGGAGCAGCTTCAGGCTTCCTTGATGATTGGTTCGTTGGCAGGTCAATGTGGATGCGTGTTCTAGCTTGAGTCGGCTTGGTTGGCCCCGAAATTTTATTGTTGAGGGATAGGTTGATTCGATCGTTAGTGAGCTTGTTAGTGATCTGGGGAGATCTATGAGTTGCTTTTGTGCTGCGAGACGTTATGATTTGTTGGTTATGGGAACATATGGTGCGGTTCCATTGGGGTTTCATAGTGGAAGTAGAGCCGGGAGAGTAATTGGGAGTTGCTCGGTGATTGACGTACCGGTTATGTTCTATCAGGCTTGCATGCATGTGTTATTTGTTTCACCATGGGTGTAATGATTTGCTTGGGTTCCAGACATCAAATTATGCGAGGCTGTCGATTTGAGCATAGTGACTTAAGGTGTTTCAGGTGTAACAGTGTTTGGATAGGATCGCGCATTTGTAGCGAGGCTACGTGGAGATATGACCCTTTGGGATAGATTCATGTGTTCTATTTCTATGATGTGAGACGGGGTCTCAGCTTTGTGTTGTGATGGTACTGATGAGCTTGAGGTACAACTCTTTCGTTTGGGTCATCTTCATGATTTGAGTATGTTCAGATCGTTCCTTATTGGTGCATGAATTATGCAAGTTGTGACTTAGGCCTGTATTTATGTGTCATGTCACAGGAGTGGTGTGTTGGATTCGAGGTGATCGTTGGGGTCATTAATGAATACGAACGGATTTGATTTCAGCTTGTTGGAAGGATAATATTGAGGTTCGGCTCGGAAAAATCTACTATGGTGTTAGCCAAACGGGGAGTGACTTCATGAATGGCTGACCTGAGAGATGGTTATGGTTTATTGTGTGTTTCATTTATCGTTGGCAGTATATGGAAGTGTTGGAACGAGACTTTAGCTAATAAGAGGTTTCTACCGGTATTCGGGTGTTGTGTGCAGCTGCTGTGAATGGAAGTTATCGCTACATGTGTTTGAGTTACGTGGTATATCGAATAATTGCACTTGAAGTTGCAGGCATGGGTTACTACAGCTAGTTCGGGTCTATTCGAAGTTTAGGTGTGAGGTTTTGATCGTATTGATGGTTTCAGAAGTGAAAATGTGGCTCTATGGTTTATGGGCTAGATTGGGTTGTGTAATTTTGGTTAAAAGGTGTTATCAGACCTATATGAAATAGGGTGACGTGGGATCACCCCCAGGTATATGCATGGTAAAGTTATTCAGCTATTGGTTGGCTTCTAGAACAACTCTGGGTACGCTCGAGGACGAGCGTTTGTTTAAGTTGGGGAGGATGTGACGACCCGACCCGTCGTCTCATGGGTTACCGCTCCGTTTTCCCCATTTTCTACTTCTTTATGCTTCATTATAAGGGTCATGTGTGAACAAGTTGAATTGGATTGGTTTTAGAAGGAAATGAGACACTTAGTCTCTTTAAGGAAGGCTTATTTTGGAAAAGTCAACCGGATGTTGACTTATGTGTTAGAGGGCTCGGTTATGGATTCCGATGATTCGGTTAGCTTCGGGGGATGATTTGTGACTTAGGAGTGTGATTGGAAGTTATTTTGGAAGTCCGGTGTAGAATTAGGCTTGAATTGACAAAGTTAGTATTTTGGCGAATTCCGGTTGATAGGTAAGATTTTGATCCGAGGGTCGGAATGGAATTCCGAGAGTTGTAGTAGCTCCGCTAGGTGATTTGGGATGTGTGTGCAAAATTTCAGACTATTTGGAGGTGATTTGGTTAGGTTTTTTATTGAATGCGTATTTCGGAAGTTTTTAAAAAACTTAGGCTTGAATTCGATGAGAAATGATGGTTTTAGTGTTGTTTGAGGTGTTTTAATGATTGGAACAAGTTTGAATGATGTTATAGGAGGTGTTGGTGCTTTTGGTTGAGGTCCCGGGGGCCTCGGGGTGATTTCGGATGGTTAACGGGAAGTTTTGGACTTGTGAAATTGGAAATTTGCTGTTGCTTCTGGTATTTTCGCTTCTACGGAATTGGGACCGCAGAAGCGGTATCGCAGGAACGAGGAGGAAGCCGCAGAAGCGGAGTCGCAGGTGCGTAAGGCGAGCCGCAGATGCGAGTTTTTGGCTCGAAGCTGTTTTCGCAGAAGCGGACGAGGAGCCGCATCTGCGAAGGCGCAGATGCAGAATTTTAGTAGCAGAAGCGATCCCTGGGAGCGTAAGTCATTTCCGCAGAAGCGGAACTTTGGCCGCAGAAGTGGAAGCCGCAGAAGCGACTTTTTGACCGCAGGTGCGGTTTTGCCTAGGCAGAGATATTAAAGTTCATCTTCGCGAATTTTTGAAGGGTTTCTCATTCTAACTCCGGACTTGGAGTATTTTGGGCGATTTTGAAGAGGGTTTTCAAGGAGCTTCGTTAAGGTAAGGATTTTTGGACTTAAAACTCGATTTTTTGGTGCAAATACATGGATTAGGGCTGAAAACTTAAGAAAATAATGGACAAAAATAATGATTTAGGGCTTGAACTTAAGAGAGTAAAAATTGGGATTTGAGGGGTCATTTGGATCCCGATTTTGGTGTTCTTTATATGTATAGACTCGTGGCGAGATAAGGAACCCGTTGGTGTAAGAATTTTCTGACTTCCGAGAAGTGGGCCCGAGGCTCGAGTTTTGCTAATTTCGAGATTTTTGCTATTTTTCGACTGTTTCGATTGGGTATTGTCCCATTGGCATATTGTGATGTATTCGCTCTGATTTTGGATGGATTCGACGCGCGTGGAGGCCGGTTTGAGGGGCAAAGGCGTCGCGAGCTAGAGAATTCGCCTGTTCGAGGTGAGTAATGATTGTAAATGATATCCTGAGGGTTTGAAACCCCGGATTTGCACATCGTAGTGCTATATTGAGGTGACTTGCACGTTGGGTAGCGAGCGTGGGATGGAGCACCGTTGGGGATTGTGACTTGGTCCGTCCCGATTTGATGAATTTACTGTGTATTTGAATGAAATTACTTGTTTTCATCATAATTTGGGCTGATTGCCATATTTGGTCTTCGTGCCAGCTATTTGAACCCTTCGGGGATTGTTGTTGATACTTTCTCACTGTTTTAATTATATATTTGAACTCAGTCATGTGTTTTCCACTGTTTTAAAACTCAGCCAAGTTTACTATGCCTTAAACACTCGAAATGATATTTCTAAATATATTTTTGGGCTGAGCATCATGCTTTATTGTTGCTCGAGCGGCTTATGTGATTTTGGTGACTAAGTAAGGCCGAGGGCCTGTATTGTGAGGATACCTTTGGATCAGGCCGCACGCCGCAGCAGTGATATACTAATACTGATATAAGGCCGAGGGCCTAGATTTGATGCCACGAGATGGCTTGATATTGCGCTTGGGCCGTAAGGGGCCCCTCCCAGAGTCTGTTCACCCTCAGTGAGCGTCGTCGACGATAAATGGATCGGGCTGCACGCCGCAGCGATATGTGGAGCGGGCTGCACGCCGCAGCGGTACCGGTACTGTTTGATGTGTTTGCATTATCTTATTTGTCTGCTATTATCTGTTTTTTGGTGCTACTTCTTGCAATATAGACCTGATACTCGGGCATTCCTTGATAACTGAGTGTTGTGCCCGCGGGGCGGAAATTCTGTGCTTATCTGCACTATTTGTTTTTGGCATTCATTTGCGTTACCGGTGAAAAGATCATTTTCAAAAGAGGTTTTCAACTGAGCTAAGCTATTTCTAAAGGTTTTACAGCTTCACTACTTTCTCTCAAAGGGTTTTTCGCTGCTCCTATATAGCATGATGGTTTGCTTTACGTGATTTCTTACTACTCAGTTATTATTTACCCTTATTACTCACTGAGTTGGAGTACTCACTTTACTCCCTGCACCTCGCATGCAGATGCAGGTATTTGTTCACCCGGTAGCGGGTTTTGGCTGATCAGAGGCAGAGCTATAGGAGTAGCGAGGTGACTGCCTGCGTTCGCAACACCATTTTTCTCTCTTTTGGTTCATTATTCCGGCTTTGTATATTTTAGGTCTTGTAGTTGTATTTATACTCTGATAGATGCTCGTGACTTGTGACACCCCGGTTTGGGCTGTGTTTGGGTTTTATTCTGCACTTATTAAAGAGATCTTTTGATAGACTGTGGTTATTTAATCATATTAAAGCTGCTTATTAATGTTAACTATTCTAAAAAGATAAGGATGATTAGTTGGCTGGCCTCGTCTTCACGATCGGGTTCGGGAATTGGGTCGTGACACTTAGCTTGAGGGAATAGGTGTTGTGCCTTATTTGCTATGTGCTAGTGTGGTTTACGACGTATAGGTGTGGTGATGAGTGTCTATACGTTGGTGTCAAGTATGCCCGTGAGTCTTAAATTGTGATCATTGTGATTCTTTATAAGTACTACAAAGGCCTAAATTGTTGGTTACAGATGTTGAGTAAGACTTATGATCATTTTTCGTAATATTTGTCTATTGTTGAGCATTGGCTCTAGTTGAGGTTCAATTGTGAAATTAATTGTTGGAAAAAGATCGGTTATAGCTGATTCCCTTGCCGGGATATTGATTGTTGTTATTGTTTGGGTGAGGAAAGAGTGATAAAGCACGAAGGGTGATGCCATGCACATTCATACTTATGCATATGGTGAGGAAAGAGTGATAAAGCACGAAGGGTGATGTCGTGCACATTTACATTGATATTGCATATGGTGAGGAAGATAGATAAAGCACAAAGGCTGATGTCGTGCACATTTCTAATATTCATTTGGTGAGGAGGAGCGATAAAGCACGAAGGGTGATGTCGTGCACATTTTCTTTATTGAATGCATAGTGAGGATTGAATGTAAAAGCACGAAGGGTGATGCCGTGCATTCATTGCCTACTTGTTGTGATTTCTTGTTGCTATTGGTTCAAGTGCCTTAATTGTTTCATCTTATCTCCGTGTTTCCTTATGTTGTTATCCCCTATAGCATGTTGCCCCTTCCCGTTAATCTCTGTTTAGCTTCTATTACTGCTATTCTGTTAGATATTGTTTAACTGCAGGTTATGTTGTTGTTGTGTCCTAGCCTCGTCACTACTTCGCCGTGGTTAGGCTCGACGCTTACTCAGTACATGGGGTCGGTTGTACTGATGCTACACTCCGCACTCTTTGTGTAATTTCCGGTACTGGAGCATACGGACCTTAGCTAGGGGTTGCTGCCTTCAGTCCTTCGGAGCCCCGAGGTAGTCCTGCAGGCGTCCGCAGGCCTTGGCGTCCCCTTCCTATCTTGTTTCTTTTTGTTCTTTTCTATTTCAGAGACAGACATGTATTTTCTTTGTTCAGACCCTATTTTTAGTTTTCTTAGATAGTCCGTGAGGTTGTGACACCAGTTCTGGGTGGTTTATTATTATGGATTCGTATTGGTATTAGCTTAAATGTTAAATTTTGTTCTTCCGCACTTCTAATTCCGCTTTATACTTGCGTTAATCTGGTAAATTGTTAAATATAAAGGTAAAAAGGGTGAATAATCAATAATGTTGGCTTGCCTAGCGGGTTCAATGTTAGGCACCATCACGGTTCCGACGGTGGGCAATTCGGGTCGTGACAAATATACTATTGACATTTATTAGCTTACGACTTGGCTTAACTATAATGTCAATTATATATGATAACTTTTTTTCTATATATATATATATATA
>NC_031990.1:43396888-43414216 GCF_001879085.1 Nicotiana attenuata
TATATATATATATATATATATATATATATATATATATATATATATATATATATAGAAGATTAGTTTAACTTGTCACAAAGTCTAATAAAAAGAGAAAGAGTTTTGAAATATATATGTATCTATAAACTTATGATCTTAAACAAGTCATAGTATTTTGTGTGGCTATAAAAGTCCTATTAAGGAAATATTGGAATGTCTTAATCTTTTTTTAAACGGACTAATAAGAAAACAGTGCCAATCTTTTTGAAATTGAGAAAGTAGAAATTACCGGATAAATTATGATTACAAATCTATACTATATTAAAAGCACAAAGGCCCTTAGCGAAATGTCATTCGCCTTTTTTACCCTTTAAAAATAACTTTCACATAAGACAAAGTAGTAATTTAATTATTCTCGTAATATATAGGATATTTAAATTAAATAAAATTTTGCTTATAAAATATTTCCTTATTTGAATCATATAGAAACTCATAATATTTGAACTATTAAAATTTACTATAAATAAACCATTTTGGCTTTTCTATATCCTTTTACCATAAAAGACGTACTCCAAAATTTAGAGGAAAAAAATTAATTTAAATTAAACTGTATTTCCTTCAAAATACGTATGAAGGAAATTTTTTCTTACTTTTGCCTTTGAATTATGTTCGTCTCACAACCAAAGGGTAGCAAAGGGTCTCTAAAAAATTTTATTGTTAATATGATTCCTTTGAAATAATTTTTTAGAAAAAAGTATCCTATATGTAGCTAAAAAAATTTATCTTTTTAATAAGGAACAAAATTTTGTCTTTAAAGTATTTAGCTATTTTTAATTTAAATAAAAGAGAAATATATTGAGTTTAATTACAATTTTGTCTAATATGAATTATGAAATGCACTTCGATTGACATGGTTAAAAGAAAAATAGAACATAATTCTATATTAAAAGCGCAAAGCCCCTATCAAAATATCATTCGCTTTTATTAGCCCTTTAGAATAGGTTTCACATTGGATAAAATTGTAATTGTAAATTAATTATTTTTGTAATATTTAAAATTTCAAATAAACTAAAACGTTCCTTATTTGCAATAATGCAAAGTCGGTAATATGTAGGAACTTAATTCACCTAAGGAAGTTATATTGTTAACTTTTTTTTATCCTAATTAGACTATCCAAGACAAGTCGCATGAATTATCATTCTTTCTTTCTAATCTCTTTTAGTAATTAAAAAAATAGCAATAATAATAATAATAATAATAATTACATAACAAAAACACCGATCAATATTTAACAAATCACTAATAAATATTTAGGTGGTTGACAAGAGTAAAGTACATTAATGATTTTACAAACACAAAAATTCAAAAAGTGAAATATCAAATTATTTTTTTTTTCTCTTTGATAATATAATTAATTAATTATTTAAAATTAGTTGAATTAATATAAAGAATTTGAATCAACAAAAAGTAATTATTTCCTTTGCTCATCCAAACAAATAATTAAGACTTTGAATTAACAAATTAACAAGAATTAATTTAATTATTTTTTATATTCATCATATAAGTAAATTATTTTCAAATTGAAAACACTTATAGGATACATAAATTTATTTTGATATGAATAGCATTAGTATATGGAAAATTTGGTTATATTTGTACTAAGAGTCAAATTTGTAAAAATAAAAACATGAAGCAATAAAGAGGAAACAATAGAATACAAACTATATTATGAAGGAATTGTCATTTATTTTTATTATTATTATTATTATTATTATTATTTTACAAATGACAACTCCCTTTATGTTCTATATTAAATTATTTGTTGTAAAAAAATATAAGTCATTTAGACTTTACGTTTCCCCTTATCAATTTTTTCTATGAACATAACACCAATCTCTTCATTCCCAAAATGGCAGAGATTTTTTTTGATTTATTTTAATTGACAAATCTTTGATGATAATAGTATTTAAATTTTTTGTTTACTTTTGTATTAGATAATAGAAATAACAATATCCTTTTATAAGATATTTCTATAGAAGTCTTCAGAAACTATAATAAGACATCTAGGAACTTTTATAAAAAGAATTCTTTCTTCATTGAGTCGGCTAAATAAAATATTTAGTAGTCATAATTTTCAAGAACTTATACATTTTTCTTAATTTTCATTTTAAAGGTCAAACATATTATCTATTAATTTTTTGTAATTTTTGAAAATAGTATATTTTATTGATATAGGATACACGCGCAAAGCGCGTACCCTAAGACTAGTAATCATAATAATAACTTCCTCACTTAATCATAGAATAATTACGGCCCAGTATAATCCCACAAGTGGGGTCTGGGGAGGGTAATATGTACGCAGACCTTACCCCTACCCCGAGGGGCAGAGAGGCTATTTCCAGGAGACCCTCGGCTAAAGAAAGCAACAAGAGACGATATATTAGTACCATCAACAGAATCATAATAAAATAACAGCAATATAATAAATACAAAATAGATGGAAGGTATAATACTAACCAACAAATAAAGCCCTGCATCAGTAGATGGCCGCTAGCATCCTAAAACTAACTCCTAATTGGCTAATCTCACTCTAGTGCGCTGTAAAAATATTCACAACTTCCCCCTAATCTACAACCTTAATGCTCAACCTCCACAATTTCCTATCAAGGGCCATGTCCTCAACAATCCTAAGTCGCGCCATGTCCTCCCTGATCACCTCTCCCCAATTCTTCTTAGGTCGCCCTCTACCTCTCTTCATGCCCACCACAGCCAGTCGCTCACACCTCCTCACCGGTGCATCAGTGCTCCTCCTCTGAATGTGCCCGAACCATCTGAGTTTTGCTTCCCGCATCTTGTCCTCCATGGGGGCCACCCCCACTTTCTCTCAAATTTCTTCATTCATAATCTTATCCATCCTTGTATGCCCGCACATCCACCTCAACATCCTCATCTCTGCTACTTTCATCTTCTGGATGGGTGAGTTCTTAGCCGGCCAACACTCAGTCCCATACAACATGGCAGGCCTAACCACTGCTCTATAAAACTTACCGTTTAGTAACGGTGGCACTTTCTTGTCACACAGGACTCCCGACGCTAACCTCCACTTCATCCACCCTACCCCTATGCGGTGTGTGATATCCTCGTCGATCTCCCCGATCCCCTGAATAACCGACCCAACGTACTTGAAACTACCCTTCTTGGGAATGACTTGAGAGTCAAGCCTCACGTCCACTCCCGCTTCCGTCGGCTCGACCCCAAATTTGCACTCAAGGTATTCCGTCTTCGTCCTGCTCAACTTGAAACCTTTAGACTCAAGGTCATGTCTCCAAACCTCTAGCCTCTCGTTGACGCCGCTTCGTGTCTCGTCATTTAGAACTATGTCATCAGCAAATAGCATACACCATGACACTTCCCCTTGAATATGATGAGTTAGTGCATCCATCACCAGGGCAAATAGGAATGGGCTGAACGCAGACCCTTGGTGCAATCCCGTAACAACCGGAAAGTGCTCGGAGTCGCCTCCTACTGTCCTAACCCGAGTCTTAGCTCCATCATACATGTCTTTAATCACCCTAATGTAGGCAACCGGAACCCCTTTAGCCTCCAAGCAGCTCTATAAGACCTCCCTAGGAACCCTATCGTACGCTTTCTCCAGATCAATAAACACCATGTGGAGATCCTTCTTCCTATCCCTGTATTGTTCCACCATCCTCCTAATAAGGTGGATAGCTTCTGTGGTAGATTGCCCCGGCATGAACCCGAACAGGTTTTCTGAAATAGACATCGTCCTTCGCACTCTCATTTCTACCACTCTCTCCCAAACTTTCATGGTATGACTTAGTAATTTGATACCCCTATAGTTGTTACAGCTCTGGATATCGCCTTTGTTCTTATACAACGGAACCATTGTACTCCACCTCCACTCTTCAGGCATCCTATTAGTCTTGAATATAACATTAAACAACCCAGTAAGCCATTCCAAGCCTGCTCTACCCACACACCTCCAAAGTTCAACCGAAATTTCGTCTGGCCCGGTGGCTCTGCCCCTTCTCATCTTACGCATCGCCTCCATGACCTCATCGACCTCAATGTCCCTACAATAACTTAATTCATGGGGACTGTTGGCATTCCTCAATTCACCTAGTACAATATCCTGATCCCCTTCTTCATTTAGAAGTTTATGAAAGTAGGTCTGCCACCTCCTCTTAATCTGGTCATCCCCCATTAAAACTTTTCCGTCCTCATCTTTTATGCACCTCACTTGGTCCAGATCCCGAGCCGTCCTCTCTCTCACCTTATCCAGTGAGAATAACTTCTTCTCCCCGCCTTTGTTCCCCGGTTCCTTATACAGACGAGCAAAAGCTGCAGTCTTAGACTCCGTGACTGCCATCTTCGCCTCCTTGACTGCCATCTTCGCCTCCTTCCTAGCTACCTTATACCTCTCACTGTTTGCTCTCCTCTCCTCATCGCCAGTGCTCCCTACTAACCGCAGGTAAGCCGCCTTCTTTGCTTCCACTTTACCTTGGGCAACTGCATTCCACCACCAGTCTCCTTTGTGGCCACCGGTGCGGCCCGAAGATATCCCTAACACCTCTCTCGCCACCTTCCTTATACAGTCCGTTGTCGTCGACCAGATAGTGTTTGTGTCCCCACTACTTCTCCAAGCTCCCATTGCCGATAACCTTCCTTCCAACTCCTGAGCTTTATCCTTAGTCAAGGCGCCCCACCTAATCCTCGGACGGCCTCGTACTGGCCTCTTCTTCCTCCTTATCATAATACCAAAGGGTTAGAGTTTATGTTAATATAATAAAAGTTAACTAATCAAGAAAAGGAAGAATTAATTGTGCTTTGTGTTTTGATCTTATAATACCACGTTATTATTTCAACCTTCTACTAAAAAATTCAATTACAGCTTGCTAATAGCACTAAATAGGAGAGTATAATACCCTAACACACGGTCTTTTTCACAAACTCTACTCTTTAAGTTTCGTAGAAATGGCATGGGGTAGCCACTATTTAAGGTGGTATTTATTTTTTATCCAGCAAATTTAATATTGAGCAAAAATAGCCACTACTCTATTAAAATTAATATGAAAAGATATTTTTACCCTTTCTTCTCTTGCTTTTCTTCCCAAACCCTCGCTTCTCTCTCTGCGTGCCTTCTCTATAATCCAAAATGAATGTTTGTCTTCCTCACCTTCGAGTAAATTTTTATACAAATTTATTACCAGCACGCATTCTTTCACTGATGGAATATATCAATACACGATTCCCGAGATAGGCCGCCAACCTACCAAGTATTGACTAATTGAGAGCGTGCACAAATGTTAGAATGTGGTCACTGGGTTTTCTTTAGTCTTATGGAAGAAACGATTGTAATTTTAGTAGGACTTTTGGAATTATTTTTCGTTCTCGACACAATATTCAAATCAACACCAACAAATACCTTCAAAAACGTTTGCTCATCCTACTACGTAAACGTCCACATCAAAAAGTGCATCAATCTAGAATGACTATGCTTACAATTACAATATTGATTCTTTTCCTATTACTCTATTGATCCTTCAGTAAAATGATGGTTACCGGGAGGAGATGCTTCCCCTTAAACAGTGAAAGGGTGGTTGATCTTGAGTTTTAGTTTCCTGAACTTAGACTAACAAGCTCAAAAGTTAAGGACAATAGGTCCTGAACTTACAGTTACAAGTTCAAAAGTTAAGGACAATAGGTTTTGAAGTCCTGAACTTAGACTAACAAGCTCAAAAGTTAAGGACAATAGGTCCTGAACTTAGGCTAAGAAGCCCAAAAGTTAAGGACTATAGGTCCTGAACTTAGACTAACAAGCTCAAAAGTTAAGGACACTTGGTCCTAAACGTACAGTTACAAGTTCAAAAGTTAAGGACATGTAGTCCTGAAGTCCTGAACTTAGAGTTCCAAGTTCAAAAGTTAAGGACATGTAGTCCTGAAGTCCTGAAGTTAAGTTCAAAAGTTAAGGACATGTAGTCCTGAAGTCCTGAACTTAGAGTTCCAAGTTCAAAAGTTAAGGACATGTACTCCTGAAGTTAAGTTCAAAAGTTAAGGACATGTAGTCCTGAAGTCCTAAACTTAGAGTTCCAAGTTCGAAAGTTAAGGACATGCTGAAGTCCTGAGGTTAAGTTCAAAAGTTAAGGACATGAGCAGAAGGGTATTTTCGTCCAGGCAGTTAAAGTTTATTAAAGCAGTGGCTAAAAACTAAAGACATTTTAAACAGTGGCTTAAAAGTAAATACATGTGTTATTAGTGGCTAACCGTGCACTTCCCCCTTAAGTGTCCTCTGAGAAGCTGGGTGAAATTCAAAAATAGCCAAATTTACAAGTGGTAATTGAAAAATAGCCATAGTTTCAAAAATAATCAAAATTTAGCCACTTTTCATGTAAAGGTAAATCTGAACAAAAACACTGTTCAAAATTCGGAAAATATTCCAGCATAATATACTGGAGTTCCAGTATAATATACTGGTCCAGCATAATATGCTGGAAGTTCATACACAGGTGCTCCAATCTCCAGTACATTATGCTGGAACTTTCTGTGTGTTGGAGTTCTAGCATAATATGCTGGAAGTTCATACACAAGTGCACCAATCTTCAGTAGATTATGCTGGAACTTTTCGCGTTGCAGCAAAATAGTGGCTATTTTTCAATGACTTTGCAAACATGGGTTATATATTTCAATTATCAGTCCGAAAACCGGCTAGCCCGTGTTATTTTCACCTCTGAGCTTCTACACGAGCTAACATGAGATATTGTACCAAATTATTGTGAAGCCCATTAGTTTATGGACCTAAAGCCTGTTAGGTCCAAACATCAAGTAAATGGGCCTCACAGTTTCAGTTTTGCCGCTTTCTTACTCTCGCAATTTTATTTATTTTTTAATTCATGTAAGATTATCATTGCAATTATATATTTATGCACCACGAGGTAAAACCAACACCTTTTAACATGCTAATAGTGTACTTACTATTCTCGTAACATTAATCACCTTACAGGAATTTAAATTGGGGAAATTTACACAAATATCTCAAATAAGTCTTAACTTATCAACCTCTAGCAATTAGTCATAGATTTACCAAAACCAGTCAAGCACAGATAAAAATTGAAAAACCAAATAAATAAGGTCCTTTCTCTCAAAGAATCACATGCAAAAATCACCTTCCATATTTTTAAGCGTGATTAACAACATTAGATGCAAGACGGAAAGGAAATTTCATGGATGAGGTAGCAAATAAGGTGACGAAATACAAAAAAAAATATTCCAAAAATCTAAGCAAAAAAAGAACTTTTTCAATGGGTATAGTTGAAATTCATTGAAAACATATAGATAAGTCAATATATAAAATTTGAGGAAAATCGGAGGTGATTTGGACTGGTTTTGTATCAAAATTCGTAATTAAATCAAGTTCAAAAAGTTCTTCTGCGACACATGTATCAAACATGTATCTCCATACAAGTATACATGTGATACACAATTGATACAAATATGATACATATGTGATACACAAATGATACACAGTGTGATACACATCACTTTTTTTCATGTTCAGTTTTTATTTTGAATTTTCAATTCAAACCACCTCAAAACTTCACCAAATCATCCCAAAATGAGATTTAAGCTCCTTAAGATGTACCCAATCTATTCTAATAACACTCACTAAAAAGAAAGCAAAAATTTGATATGTTTTTGCTACAAATAGCTAATTGGCCAATATTAGTAATATTTGGCTAATATTAGTAATATTTTGTGAATTGGCCAATTTTTATAATGAGCTACTTATAAATGGACATAGCTGGTAGTTTCCCTTTAGATTGTATAGGCGTCTAGGGAAGTATAAAGCAGAATTAGATTTTCTTGGAAATGGTCCATTAAAGAGAACGAACAGCCCAAAAATCTATTGTGGTTCAGTTGAGTCTACAAAATTAGGCCCCACTGGAACAAATGTATAATTCATCGAAGAATTAACCCAAATAGCCGCCCACCCTACAACTTAAACTAAAAATAGCCATCGAATGTATATTATATGCATAATTTATGTATTAAATATGTATAATTAATGTATAATCTATGTATATAGCTAGAAAAAATAAACAATTAATATGACCGGCTATTTGTGTAAAAATCCCTTCTTCATCTGCATCTATTTGATGAAATTTCAAAGTTAGAGCAATCGTGAATGTTGGAATTTGCTCTTTTAAAGATATGCCAAGAGAGTTCTTGAGTTGCATAATGGTCTTACTGAATCCTTAAGATTACTGGTGAGATCAGCTTGGGACTGAGAAAACCAAGCTCATGCAAGACCTCCAATGGAGGTTCTAGAGTCTTCTGAGGAACAAAGATAGAGAGAGAGAGAGAGAGAGAGAGAGAGAGAGAGAGAGAGAGAAAGAGCAAAAGACGAAAGAAGAAAATGAAAATCTATTTTCTTATTATCTGTAAAAGATGTGAAGTGTGTATATATGTACACGTATGACTAACAGCTCAGCGAACAACTAATAACTACTGTATATGACTAACTACTCACTATACAGTTGTACAATACCAGTATACAATACAAGTACAGATAATAATTTAAGTGTTATTCTCAATACCCCCCCCCCCCCCCTCAAGTTGGGTGAGAGGATCTCACAGCCAACTTGCCAAGTACAGCAGCATGTGTTAACACCTGTGAGAGCCTTGGTGAGGATATCTGCCAATTGGTCGTGAGTTGCTACATGATGAAGAGAGATGAGGCCTTCCTGGAGCTTAGTTCTAACAAAATGACAATCTACCTCAATGTGTTTGGTCCGTTCATGGAACACAGGGTTGTGAGCAGTGTGAATTGCTGATTGGTTGTCATAGAAGACAATGATAGGACTGAATTGTGGGATAGTGAGCTCCTCAAACAATCTGTTCAACCACATAGTTCTCCAACACTTTCCTAATGGATCTATATTCAGCTCAAGCTAATAAGAAGGAGATGGTCTCTTGTTTCTTGGACTTCCAACTAATAGGACTATATCCTACTAGCACAATATAGCCAGTAATAGATATTCTAGAATCAGGGCATGCTGCCCAATTAGAATCACAGTAAGCAGATATTGAGCAATCAGCACTGTGGAGAAAAATATCCCTAGTGTAGGATGCTTCATAATATACCTGAGGAGGTGGCTGCAGTCAATTGTGTATCTCTAGGTACTTGCATAAACTGACTAAGAAGTTGGACATTGTATGCTATATCAAGCCTTGTGTTAATTAGGAAATTGATTGTTCCTACTAGCTTTCTATAGTAAGTAGGGTCTGGCAACAAAGTTCTTTCATTTGCTTTTAGTTTCAGAGTGGGATCAAGTGGAGAGGACAAACTGCTGTATGCATGATCGACTCTAACATTATACCACTATAAAATGGGAAAGAGTGGTCGATGCAGCTTTTACCCGAAAGGTCGGGATCAATATCCACAAGGAGCTAATATTGGTTGGGAGTTGGGTTTCTATCTAATCTAGCTATGTGTGTTGCTCTTAATTTCACTTCTAAGCATGTTAGGATTTGTATATATTTTACTTTTAATACTACTGATTGCTGAAAGTAATCTAAGTACATTGTTTTTGTAGGGTTTTCTCAATTGATAAAAAGCACTAGGGAAGTGACTTAAACCTAGGCGAGTATCTAATGGGGTCTAGAAGTTAGGACAAGATTGTTATATTTGGGATCATGATATAACCTTTGCACATAATTACTCACTCTATACCTCTTGGTAGTTTGAGTGACTTTGCCCTAATTGACTTTCTCAAGCCCAATTAGGTGTTCAAACAATGCAAGCAAACTTGGCTCAAGTCGGGTATTACTATCTCTAGGTTTAACCCTTTAATTGGAGCTATCAATCTCTTGAATGCATCCCAATTCCTTGTTAGCTTGACTTTCCAAGACTTAGCCTCTCTTTCTAAAGAAGAATCTAAGTCATAAAGGCACGAATTAGTGTTTGTAACCATCAATTCAATAATTAAAGCATGAATCAAGCTAAATATCATTAACTCATAAACAATTAAGCCCTAAAATTGAAGACCCATTAAATACCCACACTAGGGTTGGATCACAACCCTAGCTAATGGGTTTAGCTACTCATAATCAAGGTAGAAATCAAAGATGGAGATGAAATATAAGCCATAAAAGTTAATTACAAGAATAAAATCAAAAATTAATAGCTAGAGCTGCTCTAAAATTACTCTAAGTAGTAAAATACGGCTGTTCACGAGCTCCTCAAAACAAAAGATGACCTAAAAATGTGAAAAAGAACTATTTATACACAGCTAAATTTCTGAACAAAAATACCCCTACGGAGGTTCCGTTGTCAGCGAAATAATAAGCGTCTCAACGTAAGGACTTCTACGGCCGCGCAAAACAAGCCCGGACCGCGTTTCTTCACTTTTGTGCTTGGTTTTGAACTTGATTTTGCGGACAACGTAAAAGATACCACCTCAGCGTTGGCCTCAACCGCGGCCGCGCAATTTGGACGCGGACCGCCCCCAATTAGGCTCACTTTTCAGGGTCTCTGAACCTTGATCGCCACTCTCAGCGGAATTACCACCGCGGCCGCATCAGGTATTCCGCGGCCGCACTTTTTCATCGCGCACAGCGGTCTTTGTTGCACTCAAAACACCTTATCTGAACCTCTATTCCGCAGACCATGTAATTGTGGCCGCTTCAGCGGTGGATCTACCGCGGCCGTCTTTTCCTTCGCGGTCAGCGCTTTTACCTCAACTTTGAACTTGTGCAATTTTAACTCCTTCATTAGTTGATTTGGCTTTCTTGCCTCATTTTGACCAAACCCTGTAGACAAGCACAATAAGTTAGTTTCCAGGAATACTTTTACATAATTTTGATCCAAAACCTAAGCAAAAGAGAGCCTAAAATAGGCTAAAATCCATAGTTATCAACTTCCCCAAACTTAAGCTTTTGCTTATCCTCAAGCAAACAAAGTAATTCCCACATCCTTAAGATAAAATAAAGGAAAATTTCAGTTGTCCTAAGGTGACTTCATCAAGCATCAATTGGGACTAACAATTACCCTCAACTCAAATGCATTATTAACAAATACACAACCTTTTTAGTACGCTAGCCCTAGTGCGACACAAAAGCATCAAGAGTTGACTTAACTCATCAAGGAAACTCTTTCTACTATATAGGTCATTGTGGAACCCAAAATCTTACTCCTCTACTCTCCATTAAGCAAACCTCACTTTAAATTGTAGCATTCAGAATAAGGATTGTGGAAAAGTACGCTCATCTCTCTCAAAGGAAGGTCACAAGTCCGGCTCTAAGTACCATAAGCTTGCCCCTTATGTGAATCACCACTAATGTAAGCTCGCTCAACTCGAAATCATATACGTCTTTTGTGGGAATGTAATGAAGGCTTTTGGTTCAAGGTAGGATATATCGGTCTATGAAGGTTTCATCTTTCCTTAAGCACTTCATTTTCTCATTTCGGCTCACATTTTCTTGACTCTTTGAGTCATTTTCTTCTTCCTTAGGGGACTAGAGAGACACACTGTCACTCTTTCTTGTTCATGTCAATCCTTTTTCAGCAGACACATTCTCCTTTCTAATCATTCCAAGCCTTTCATCATTCCTTTTTATTGAATCCCTTCTGTCACACCTCCTTTTTCTCTTACTACACCCCGGGGAAGGGCATAATAAAGGAGTTTTTCCAATTAAAGGACAATCGAAACGGGATTCGTTTATTAAGAGATTCAGAGTCGCCATTTGGGAAATTTATGGTGTCCCAAGTCACCGGTTTGAATCCCGAATCGAGGAAAGGGTTTGACTCTGTACTACAGTCGCAAACCAGAAATCCGGGTAAGGAATTCTGTTAACCCGGGAGAAGGGGTTAGGCACTCCTGAGTTCCGTGGTTCTAGCACGGTCTCTCAACTGCTATATTTGGCTTATTTATTTGATTTTAGTACATGTTCTAATCTATGTGCTTTTTAACTTTGAATCGCTTTTGTTTATTATTTTAAAGGGAATTGCAACGTCGTGAAAATACGTATTGAACCGCGTCACATAAATACACCCGCGGTTTTTGACACGTTTCGACTTCATTGAGATTTGGATTTGGGTCACATAAATGTGCACCCGAGTTTAGGAAGGTAATGTTATTAAAATACGCACCTAAAGTAGCTAGCGTGTTATTATCTTTGGGGAAGGCCGTAAAATTCGCTAAACGGTCCGTCCCGAAGTCTAGGTATTTTAATATAAGCACTTAATGAGGGCCCCGCAATTTTGTATGTTTTGTGCGGCGAGGCTCGTCTCATTTTTTATTTAAAAGGCAAGTCCTAGAGTAACTATGATTTTCTATTTTTATTTGTCTCTAATAATAAATGAAAAGTCCTAGCTAATTAATATTAAAAGTTCGGGCTTCAAGTTCAAGTCCAGGTTCAAACAAAATGGCAAGCCTTTTAGTTTGGACCCGCTACCTAACCCGAAAGCCCAGATTTGTTTTGTTTTTTGTTCTCAATGAGACTATAAATTTGATCAACAGCTTTCAGTAATTATTTTCCATGTTCGGATCCAGCATGAAGAAATGGAAATCAAACTGCCCAGGCCCTTAATTAATTGAATGGGAAGGAAATGGGCCTGGCGCAAATTCTGCATATTTTCTCACAATTGGGCCTTACTGAATTGCTTCTCTCTAACCCTATCAACCTAGGCATTCATCAAAAACCAGACTGAGCAGGCCTTAATAAAGTATTAATGATCTAAGCTACCAACTAGACTGGAATATCAAATGTAAATCTGATTTAACATGCTGAAACGTTGAACCTTACACTTCAGATTAAATTTTAACTGTATTTACTAATTATGCCACCAATTCTATTAATATTTGGTCAAGGAAGTGAAATTAAATTAGCAAATTACCATACGTAATATTCTCAGAATGATGGAAAACAAAATAGCTTCATAATTGTAAAGCAGAGGATCGCTTTCAGAAGTTGAAACCATTTAACCCCAATAATTGACACATATAACCACCAAACCTATTTTCAAAAGCCATTAAACACGTTGGGACTATTTTCAGAAGCCAATGCTAGATCATGCAACGCGTCAACATAAAACTATTGAATTTTTCGATGCAAATGCTGATTTTAGATCTATATTTCATGCCTGGATCTGGATTTTACTGTCTATTAACAAGGTGTCAATCTCCAAATGATACTAAAACTACACTAAACAAGCAGTGTTATTACAAACTAAACCAAAGGAATCTATACAGTCCAGTACAGTCCAGCTTTTTTTTTTTAAAAAAATTACAATGAATACAGCTACCAAATTATGCAACTACACAAGGTATAATAGGCTAATGAAACAATAAAATCTTCAGCAGCGATCAAACACCAATTTTATTTCAATTTTTTGGCTTGAGAAACTACATCAGATCATCTTTAAGGTGTGTACCTAGAAATTACAGAAATGAAGAAGGAGGAATCAATAGCAGCAAATGGCAATCAGCCGTGATAAACCAGCAGTAATATCACAATAGGATCGGTTGTACAGCCAAAATTGCTCCACTAGATCCCAGGAATAGAGGACAGATGACCAGCAACCCAGGAAGCAAACCAAAACAGACTTGACCAAAACCAAATTAAATCGAAATCAAACCCAGGACAGCTTCTGAGTTTCAGAAATCAAAAACCAGTCATCTTCGATCTATTTTCATCTTTCTCTAGGCTAAAACTTAACTCAAAAATTAGGCTATGAAAGTTTAATAAAACAGTATTTATTTTGGAGTTTTTGCTAACTTTTTTTTTTTGGTTTTTCTATAGTATTTTCTTTGTTTATTTTTTTTGGTTTTTTGAAGATTTGGAGTTTGAATTTCAAATTCAGATCTGAAAACTAGAGATCGCCTTTTTGGGGGGAATTTTTGGAGCTCCAAACTTGTGAATTAAGGCACTAGTCATGCCTTTTTATAGGCAAAAGTGAGGGCAGCCCTTAGATTTTCAGTTTTACCCTTTAGTCCTTTACTTATTTCTTCTTAACCCTCTATTTTCTGGCTTGTTACTCAAGTTATCCCACTAAAATTACTGAAATTTACATTAAAGCCCTATTTAGAAGAATCTAGAGGGTTCTAGATTTAACTACAGCCTTCCTATGCACCCTAAGTACCCAAAACAACCCTGAGTTCAATATGAAATTACCAACTCTATTTCAACTAAACTAACCCCCTTTAATCTTGGTCAGATGACCATGGTTAAACAAGCACAAAGGACTGGATATTTTCAGCTATAACCAAATCAACCAAACCAACCCTAATAATGACTTGAAGCCAAACAGTGAACTAAAGAATTATTACTAATCAAAATCATGCATCAAAAGAGCTTAAATCAATTACTTAAACTAATTCGAACAGTTACTGAACAAACTAATTACTGAACAACCACGGATTCGAAACACAAAATCAAACTATTAAAAACCTAACTAACCCTAATTTCAACGAATTCAAATCACAACTAAACGAACAAATTGTTACTATCAAAAGAGAATCAGACACATCAAAATCAAAGCGAAACTAACAGATGATCCGACTAAACTAACAATTAAACGCCTGAACTAATCAAAACTAAACTAACACTTAAACATTTGAACTAACAGAAACAAAACAAAAATCAAATCAAGATAAGAATATTTAACGAACTTATTGATTTTTAAAAATAAATGGCCCTTCCTCGCATTAACTTGAATCTAGCCCCAAAAATAATATTATGTGTTTATTTCTTGTCAAAATAAGTACATAATATCATTTTTAGGACCATTGGACACTGACCCTCGTGAGTTGCAATTCCGACTTGGCTGGAAACCTAGATCCAAAAATTTTCTACAGTTTTGGTCGGATTTGGAAACAATAGCTTGGGGTTTAGGTAGAGGAGAGTGAGGGGAGTATGGGGTGTGAATTTGGTAAGGTTTGGGTGGCGGCGCCGCCGTGCACGGTGGTGGCGGTGCCTAGGGTTTCAAGTGTTTGAGGCGTTTGGTTGGGACTTGAGGAGAATTAATCACAGATTTGTATTGAGGAGGTTAAGACGGTGTAGGGGTGTAAATTTGGGCAAATTTGGAGCTTGACCGCCGCCGTGAGCGATTTCCGGCGGCGGTTTAGGGCGGCACCGATGGGGAGTTCTCTGGTTGTAGTGGAGGAATAAGAGAGACACTTGGAGGTAGGGCAAAAATCACGTGCTCACAGCTGCCCCTCTTTGCCCGGAAACACGAAGAGCTTTCGTGCAAAGATAAGTGAGCAGAAACAAGCGATTTTTGCCCGTTCGAATACTCCGTGTGAAGCATTTTTGAAAACCGTCTGACCGAACCCTGCTTCAAAGGTTGCCTACATATCCTTGGCTAAAAAGGAATTAGGTCAGTGTAGTTCGGGAAGGTTTGGTAGTTGGGACTACCCGGAGCTATGATTTCACTGTTGTTGCTGCTGCTACTGCTCGCTGACCTCCTTATTACACCGTGTCAAAATAAAAAGAAGTTAGCCTAAGCTATGATCTATGAATTACAAAAAGGGTCCTATCTATGTCTTCAAACTTGCTCTTGTGTTGCCTTGAACTTGTACTCTTCCGATGGAATCCTTGCGTTGTTGCCTTGAATTGTGATCGGAGATGTTTCGCTATTCCTCCGAGTGATGCTTGACTGCTGAAATTTGAAATATATGCCTCTATTCTCCAGGCGGGCTCCTGATTGCTGACGCTTGAAAAGTATTCCCTTATTCTCCAGGTGGGCTCCTGATTGCTGAACTCGAAATGTATTCCCTTGTTCTCCAGGGGGGCTCCTGACTTCTGATCTCGAAATGTATTCCCTTGTTCTCTAGGTGGGCTCCTGATTGCTGAACTTGAAAAGTATTCCCTTGTTCTACAGGGGGGCTCCTGATTTCAACAAAATAGACAAACAACGAAAATTTCTGCCCCAGTTTGCACTAGGAAGATTTGTGAGTTGGTTAGCAAAATTGTAAACCACTTATACTATTGATGCAATGATGAGTAAACTAAAGATTAGACTAAGATGTGCGTCTCCTATGAGTAAAAACAAAAACTTTGACTTGCAAATGCGTCTGCTAAAATAAACCTGAATGAATCAAATTAGGAAGTGCGTCTCCTAGGGGTGAATTTAAATGACCACGCTAGGAAATGCGTCTCCTAGGGGTGAAAACTTTAGTGTCTGAAATTAGGAAGTGCGTCGCCAATGAATGAACTCTCAATTTAGGAAGTGCGTCTCCTAAAAGAATAACTTGAAAGACCTTGATTAGGAAGTGTGTCTCCTGCAGGTAAAACTTAAATGATTCGGACTAGGAAGTGCGTCTCCTATGGATGAACTCTCAATTTAGGAAGTGCGTCTCCTATGGGTAAAACTTCAATGACTCAAACTAGGAAGTGCATCTCCTATGAATGAACTATCAATTTAGGAAGTGCGTCTCCTATGGGTAAAAATTCAATGACTCAAACTAGGAAGTGCGTCTCCTATGAATGAACTATCAATTTAGGAAGTGCGTCTCCTATGGGTGAAAATTCAATGACTCAAACTAGGAAGTGTGTCTCCTATGAATGAACTATCAATCTAGGAAGTGCATCTCCTATGGGTGAAAATTCAATGACTCAAACTAGGAAGTGCGTCTCCTATGAATGAACTATCAATTTAGGAAGTGCATCTCCTATGGGTGAAAATTCAATGACTCAAACTAGGAAGTGCATCTCCTATGAATGAACTCTTAATTTCTGAAAGACCCAGACTAGGAAGTGCGTCTCCTAGGGGTGAATTTTCAATGACTCAAGCTAGGAAGTGCGTCTCTTAGGAATAAACTTAAATGACCCAAAACGTCTCCTATGGGTAAAACTTCAATATAGGAAGTGTGTCTCCTACAACAAAAATATAACTTGAAAAACTTAGACTAGGAAGTGCGTCTCCTAGGGTAAAACCTCAGTTTAGGAAGTGCGTCTCCTACAACAAAGATATAACTTGAAAAACTTAGACTGGGAAGTGCGTCTCCTAGGGTAAACCTCAGTTGAGGAAGTGCATCTCCTACAACAAAATATAACCTACTCACACTAGGAAGTGCGTCTCCTAGGGGTGAAACGTCAATTATTCAGACTAGGAAGTGTGTCTCCTAGGGGTGATGTGTGATCTTCTCAATTGCCTTTGCGTAAGCAGAATTGGCGCATTACACCTGAAAATTTCAAGCTTCCCAGCTTTGATATGAACACAGCTTTCATCCCTGTTTCAGACAAAGAAAACTTGTTAGTTTAAACATGGTGGTTGGTTTGTGGCCTTGGCTTTGAGTACGATCGCTCCTCCACGTGCCATGATAACTT